>NC_092858.1:58122118-58175972 GCF_032062135.1 Pyxicephalus adspersus
GAGGTCTCTCTCTCTCTCTACCTCTCAGTCCGCCTAGCTGTGTCTCTCTAGGCCAGGCTGAGCCTCCACAGACCCTGTCTGTGTCTCTCCAAAATTAGGCTCCTCACTGAGCTCCTGGCTCTGGGTTATATCCCACCCTCATTGCTACTTCTCAAATTACCTCGCAGGTGAGTTTTCCACCTGCTACTTCACATAAGAGGGGAATCTTTTATGAAGATCTTTTATGAAATACATCCATTTAGCTTGTAAATACATACACATTTTGGAAGGTTTAAATTGCATTAAAATAAAATTAAGACCCTGGCTTAAAAGGTGTAATGTATTGTACTAAACTTGTCAGAAATCAAAGTACCTGCACCTTTTCATAAGATAGAACAAAAAACGATGAAAGATTTCTGATTATTTCATTGATGGATATGCAACAGGAATAAAGGGTAAATCTCTACAAAGTGAACAGCTGTCAAAAGTGCACTTGTCCTAAATGGATGACTTGAGCTCACCCTTTTGTTCTAGTGCAAATGTAATTTGATTTCTGATTTTCTGCTTCAGAGACAATGGTCACCAAATCAAATAGCAAAAATAAATATATCTGGGGAAGCACAGACTGCAATAATGCACAGGGGCATGGCAGTGGTTCAATTCCGTTTCTAATTATATAGCTTTGGCTATACTTTACCTAATCAGGGGTCTTAACAATATATGGCATACCCATAACATTTGTTTGTCCTGATAGTTTTTACTTAGTTACTGTACTCTAAACATGAACTTTAACTTAACAGTACCTTGTGTACATATGGATAAAATTAGGCCTATGTTGTAAAAGAGCAAAGTAAATACGTTTCAATTGGGCCTATATCTTACTCCGTTGTTTTCTTACGTTGTTTACAACAGAGGTACCCAGCCCTTGTGCTGCAGATTGGTGCCAGTCCATGGCCGGTGAGTTGGGGGCCACAGATGACAGGAGGTAGCATCACAAACAGTAGGAGTGCCGGCGGCCCTCCTTACACTGCTCTGCAGCTAGTGACAGTGTGATGACAGGAGGCGGAACTGTAGATAATGGCAGAATAATGTATGTCTTGTATGTATGTCACCTGACATCACAGCTGCTCTCTTACACTACTCTGCAATTCTTAGCTCGTGTGCTGCTAGGAGGCGGAGCTGCTGGGAATTGCCAAGCAGGGTAAGCTATACATCTTTTTCCAAAAATCATTCTTTAATGAAAGGAAAATATATTTAATATTTAGCTGAAACCTTACCTGAAAATTAAGCTTTGTTAAGTCGTATTGACATGCTAAGTTGTTGTGACATAGCCCCCCCCCCCAGGCCGTGGCACAGGGTAATATGATTATTCTGTAAAAAAAAAAAAATCTTTCCTGCAAGCCCAAAAAGGTACTGACTACTAGGATCAATTCAATGATTATACGAACTAACATCAGTGAATTAATAAAGCCCCCAGTGGTGCTTATGGTATCTTTTAGAACACCTAATTTAAAATTTTAAAAACATAGTTATATGTTTAATAACCTTGAGTGTCGAGATCGCAACGAACAATTCATTTAATTTAAAATGTGATAAACATTTAAGGAACATAAACCTTCAGCCCTAATGGAGACAGAAATAATAATAAGTAATATAGATACATAATAATATAATAGAAAACAAATTAGAACATTTATAGTAAGTCTGGGTGGATTGTGGAAGGAGCATACTCATAATGCTATATTGTTACATAATAACATGAGCAATCAAATGTTTGACATGCCTAAAAACTGGAACATACAAAATCAGATTATATGATGGACCATTTGGACCTTTTAAGATAAGGACCAAAGGTTGCTGTCTCCAATTGTCATTTACATTACACCTTTAGCCTTTTTTGCAATAGGCTAGGACATTTCATTTTAACAAGTGATACAATGAGGATTTAGCTGTGATGCAATCTTGATCCACTGGTTTACAGCTTAGTAAGTGCTTTCACGGACCAACTGAAAAAAATTACAATTTAGTTACAATCATTAATCATTTTTCAATACTAGTTTTACTGTAGCCTCTTGAAGCTGTCACCATGGATATGTGAACTATGAAGTCACTGTGTGTGCTAGCTTGCCAAGAGCTCCAAATATTAAATCACACATCAAGCCTTTTTCTTTCCTTCATCTGTAAAATGTCATAGTAAATAAAGTTTTTCCTTTTTCAGCCTTCCTGATTGCTATCCAAAAATTAGACAGGTGCTTTAGATGGTTAGGTTTATAAGTAACATTACCATGCAAACAAAAATTATAATAGCTTGTATGATTACCATTTGAATCAAATTCAGTATTAATAGTGCAAGGTTTGCACAAGAAGAAATCTAAAATGTTACTGGATGATTCATTGTCTATATCATTTCCTTCTGAAGAGTCATTTATTTTCTGTAGTGTTTATAGTGAAGAATATTATATTGCTATAAATGTAAAGAATTCTTAGGAGTAAAGCTTCAAGGATTCTTTCAAATAAATCTTCAACTTAGGCAATTTTTATGTACTTATTTACATCAGACCTTTTATTAGCTGCTGTTTGTTTTACATACCTATCAGTACAAAACATTGAGGTATTAGAGAAAAACTATAAAAATACTAAAGTGAATATGACACAGTATAGGAGTAGTTTACTAAAATCATTTTTGCACTCACCATACAATAATTTTTTCAGTAATTCTGAAATCACTTATACTGCTACCTACAGCAGGACTGGATACAGACAAATAAAAATCTGCATGCAGCGCAGCGATTAACTCCCTCCTACTACCAACATGTTTAATTTATTAGGAAAGGGGTACCAAGAGCATGATTATAACACAGAGCTATGGGACCCGTGCCTCCCTATGGCCTTTGAGAAAAGGATTTTGTGGTGAGTACAACATGCATATTTTCGCTATCCTCCATTGAGGTACAGAAGAATTCTGAAATGATCAGTACATCAGGACAATAGCAGTTTACCTGAGGAGTGAGCAACCCAGCCTAAAATGAGCCAAACAAAATCCATAAAACTGAAGCTAGCACCATAAAAACTAAATTGTAAAAGAAAGGCCTGAGGATGAAATGCTGAAGAAGTACTGTGGCTGCCCCCTCTCTTCTGTGCCTCCAGCCAGTCATTGCTGGTAAGGCTACAGCTCCCAACTGCACAACACTTTCCAGATCCTTCACTGCATGGTTGTGCAGCTCTGAACATTTGTTTCCATCTTCAGCAGTAGTGTTTGGCCCACCAAGCTTGGGACCTGTCTTCTCTTGATCCTGTTGCCTATCAGCAATCTTAAACCCCCTGCCTACATCGACCCCCTGTGCTTTGAATAGTCAGAGGTCAATTATTACCCGTGATAGCAGTACGTTTCTTCTTTAACCTCCCTAATTGCAAATATTTGTCCTGTTGTTCACCTTGCTTTCCTGGCATGACCTTTGCCTAACCTTGAACCTCAATTTCTTATAACCCACTAATACCTTACTTGGCTGATTCCTGTGTATGGACTTTAGTTCTGTCCTCTTACTTGATTGACCACCTTACAGCCTAGTCCTGACTTTGTGAGGTACTGTTACGATCCCTGTCCCTCATGCTTTGCATAATCAAGTCCCTGTGGCCTCTGAGTGCTGAAATAGAGATACCAGCCTCCCGAAGCTGAACAGGGATGTGTCTATACGTGATATTAAATTGTAGAATTGGCGTCAGGCTGCTAAGCATTAACACTGGACCAGGGCTTTACTTATCACAGGTCAAACACCTCTTTCTATGGGTACTTTTGTGCAGTGGAGTCCTTTATATTGACCTGGATAACACAAATACATTTGAAACCAGGCCTCAGAAATCTGTGTTAAGGTGATGGGTCAGCAAAAAAAAATACATTACACCAGTTTCACCAGTGGATGGTGTTCTCCCAGTAGAATGAGCCAGTTCTAATACGTCAGTGCAGATGGGGGGGGGGGGCTTGCAGAATCCATACATAAACCCTAGTTAATTTAAAATCCACAGGATCCTTGGACAGCACTGTTATGAGTTATGAAATAACACATTTTGATCAACATATTCCCCCTGGGACTGATGCACTTGGTACAGCGAAGTTGCAGCTTTTCTAGACCGTTTAAATAAAAGTCCCTTGGTTGGGCCACAAATCAACTCTCAGCACCATCTTTGATGTCAGAAATGTCCTCAAAACGTTGCCCCTTCAGGTGTTTCTTCAAATTCGGGAACAGATAATAGTCCAAAGGAACCTGGTCAGGTGAGTAGGGGGGATGGTGTACCAATTGAAAACCCAGGGTGTCCAGTTTGGAAGCCACAACGTTGGACTTGTGCGCAGGTGCATTGTCCTGCCAAAAAAAGGATCCCTTTGATCAACTTTCCATGGCCAGGTTTCATCCTCAGTCACTAACCGAGCCAAAAAGTCCTGTCCAGCTGCAGAATGGGCCAAAACGGCTTTGGACGTTCCTTCTTCTGATCACTGTTCAAACATTTCGGCACCCACTTCGCTGAAAGCTTGCGCATGTCTAGGATAGTGGTGATAACAAACCAAACATGCTCCCTTGGGATNTCAAGTATGGGCTAGCTTTTTTGCGGATTTTCGCCGGTCCTTAATAATCAGCTCATTGACAGCATCGCAGGTTGCTGGGTCAGTTGAGGTTGGGGGGCGCCCACTGCAGGGCTCATCTTCAACGGTGAAATGCCCAGTCTTGAAACAAGATATCCAGGTTTTGACAGTGCTGTAGGAAGGACACTTCTCCCCCAGTGTTTGTGACATCTCAGTGTGAATGTCCTTTGCTGACTTTCCCTGGAGAAACAAAAACTTCATGACGGCCCGTAGCTCCAAGGACGTGAAACTTGCTTGTGCCTCTGCCATCACAGCTTCTCACTGAAAGAGAAAACAGTTTTAAGAATTGCAAAGACCTAATAATTGCACAGTTACATAATAGGATATTAGGCTGTCATATGCCCCCGCACTCATTTTTCTATTTCATCTGGACCGGGGGCAAATCCAGGAACTTCTCAGCACCCTTGTGCCTTGAAATGAATGTTTGTGAAAAAGAGGTGAATGCCTGGTCCATACGCACCACAACTTCCCTCATTGTGAAGTTGTTGGAAAAGGAAAAGGGGAAGTGACCAGACTCATCAGTGATGAAGAATTTCCTGTGTTTACCCTCAGAGAAAACCCCATAAAGAGGGCCAAAATAGTATTTATTTTTATTATGTATGTAGTTTCTTACATTTTTTTTTTAATTTTAGGTAGCGAGGGACTTATTGCTCTGTCTGGAGCACAGTATTTTCCCAGCCTTTGTTGCAAGAATCATACAAAATTTGTACAAAAATCATCATTACATATACAATCCTCATTATGACACCTTACAATTTACTATGCTAGGTTGCTATGCCACTAAATGTAAATTGGACAGCTCATCTGTTTTTGAAAACATAATTATAGCTTTGGGAAGTAAATGTATAATGACAAGGTTTAGGAAAACTGTGCTTGTTTTTTTAATTAACGCATTTTAGGATTAAGGAAATCTCTACTGTCACATTGACCTTAAATTGGCCTTGTACGCTATAGCATATTTTTATACAATTTTTTCAAAATTATTTTCATGTATGACTTTTTACATAATTGCTTATTGACCTTCTTTATTACAATGTATTGTTTCAAATTAAATGTTTTGGTCTAATTCCTATGTATGTTTTACCTGTATAAAATCAGGTCTAATAAGAAAATATGCTTTCAAATGTTTATGTGTAAGTAATATTAAACAGTGTTTAAAATTTTTTCATTGATTGATATTACCAACACTATATTTTTTTCCATTTCCCAACCCAGATTCACTTTTTAACCTTCACTTTGATTTGAAACAAGATTTCACCCATTTTTAGGAAAAGTTGCCAAACAAAATAGCCTAAAAAGCCTAAAACTTCCATAACTTTCCAGAATTTGATAAACATTTTCATTAATAAAAAAGAGATTTCCTGTACTTATTGTTCTGCTTACAACTCAAGCAATGTACATTTTTAAACTTTATCTATTGATTCACTTGTAAAAAATAGAAAATATTCCTTGATTTAGGATGGGGAATGTGTATTTTAAGGGGCTTTTTTTGGTGTTTTAGCACTGAACCTGTGTTTCTTTTTAACAAGGTCATAATTTCTTTTGTATTGTTTTTATTTTACTTTTTCTTTTTTAATGCCTAAAAAAGTTGAAATGTATGTCATGCTTTTTTTTAATCAAAGTTAAAGTATAGCCAGCAAAGCCCTCAACATAGTATTGTAATATCAGCATTTAGTACTAATGCATTTTTGGATTGGCTTTTTTAATACAGCGTGAGGCTCATGCCAGGGTCTGCAAGGCAGCAATCAGTTAAAACAGGCAAGGGGTGGAATGAAACTTCAGGAGTCTGCTTGTGTTTTATTAGTAAATTGCCCAAAAACAAACAAACTGTTAAATAAACATTAGCTGTCCGGTACCTGGCTACTCTACTTTGCAGACCTGTCATGTTGAACTGATTGAACTTTACTATACATTGAGGAATAATTAAGGGTGAACAATTTGGAGGGATCCGATGGGACCATTATACCCTGGTATTTAATGGTATCAGAACAAATCCGGAAAGGCACATTAGAACACATAGCTGACATTTGAGAAGAGTCCAAGGTAACATTAAGAATTTCGGATTTGGAATAATTGACTTTGAAATTACTATGTATACCAAATTCAGCAAGTTCCTTCAGGATGGTAGGTATAGTGACATGAGAGGATGTTATATATATCAAGAGGTCATCTGCGTATAAAGAAATTTTATAATGTGTATCACCCACCTGGATCCCTTTTACATCTGGATTGTGGCGCAAGGCCACAGCCAAATGTTCCATAATTAAGGCATAAAGTAAAGGGGGAAAGTCCCAACGTGAAGGAGAAACTACTTGCACAGAGTCAAATGTAATCCGAGGATGCTTGGCAACACAGAAACATATAACTCCATTGAAAGGCATACTGATCCCCCGACCAGGCACGGCAGGTGGTGATAGTAGTAATCCAGTGATGTCTCGTAACCTTCCCACCGTGAAGGAGAAATATCTTGAAAGTCTCCCTTCAAGGTAGGCCGCACTCTCGGCCAGGCACAGCAGGCGATAGAGTAGGTGGACATCAAAAGTAGTCCGGCGAAGCTTGGTAGCACAGGAATAGCAAGGCTCCATTCAAAATCGGATGGTTCTCTCGGTAAGGCACAGCGGGTGGTAAAACAAGTTGAGGTCAGAGATATTCCAGTGGTCTTGAGTAGCCCAAGAACACAGAAAAAATTAGGAAGACAGATAAAAAAAAATTTCCAGGAACAATGTTGAAGGCAACCTGATATTCAAAAAACACAAAAAGAAAGATTTTGATGGCAGGTAGAAATTCCAAGCATAAGGCTAGAAATGTCGCAAAATCCCCAAAAAATCGTCGGCGAAGCCGGTGCAACTGGCTATGTTGTGGAAGGAGGTGGAGGCGATGAATGACCCATGGAGGGGCTAGGAGAACTGTCAGGTGGAAGTCGTGGAGGAGCTTGTAATGGCGCTGGTTTGATGAGAAGTGAAGCCGCTGTAGGCCAGTCGGGTAATAGGATGTCAGGAAGATGCAGAGTTCGTACAATATGAGGCAGATCCGATGGCTCCCGAAGAACAAGAGTTTTACTTCCCGTTTGGATAATAAGATGAAAGGGAAATCCCCATCTATATGGGATGTTCCGTTCACAAAGAGCTGTTAAGAGCGGTTTAAGAGCCCTGCAGAGATCCAGAGTATGTTTAGAGAGGTCAGGCAGCAATTGTATCTGTGCCCCAGCGTATTCAATATTAGTGGATTCTTTAGCTTTTTACATGATATCTTCCTTGGTTCAAAAAAAGTGAATCCGACAGATAACATCTCTAGGGCGTTGCGGATTTGTACCCAGTGGACCCAGGGTTCTATGTATCCGATCTATCTCTATATCCACATCAGATGAAATAGCAAGAAGCTTAGCAAATATAGAGTAGGCCGCCGTGAGCAATTCTGAATTCAGTACAGTTTCAGGTAGACCCCGTATGCGTATGTTATTCCGCCTGTTGCGGTTTTCAGCATCATCATGCAACAGATACAACATATTAATTTGGGCCTCATGGCGTTCCAATATATCCGCATGTGATACTACTTGTGAAGAAAGGTCAGCACATTGGGTTTGTAGAGCTGTGGTAGCGCTTGTAACTTGTTGTACGGATTCACGCAAGGCGTTAAATTCTGCCTTGCAGCTCGCTTCCAAACGCCCTATACTGTACTCTAAATCCTGCCTGGTAGGTAAGGCCTTCCAGTCCCACTCCTCCTCGGTATTCAAATGTGCTGGGCTATGACTCAAGGAAGCTGCAAAAGAAGGTGACATACAGGGGCTAAGGATGGGGGATTCAGGCTGTATCTCTGGTGGTGGGGTGTCAGAGTCATCTGACCCCTGTGCTGCCGGATCCTGCTGCAATTCGGCCCCTTGTTGTGCGCTCCGCGCCGATGGTGCCTGTCCGTCGGGTGCCTTCAAAAATTTAGCCCCCGGCTTTGGTACCTTCAGCATGAATTCACCAAAGACTTTTTTAAACAAATCTGCTTGCTTTTTATGAGGAAGTAAGTAAAATCTTAGACAATATCTTAGACATATATAGTATACTTAGAGTTTTCTAAAGTGTTTGAAACAGAGTGGAAACATGCTTCTAAAATCCATCAGTTTGTTAAGCCGTTGCCTGGCAGGTAACAGGAAATCACCCCAAACACAGACTCAAAGCAACATCTGATCTTTATCACAGCACTCCACAAGATGGGACAATGGGGCACAGAACAGTAATAAAAGTTCAGCAGAGTTCACGTCAGCTGGCATGCAAGGTTTAAGTAAACTGGCACTTGGTTTGGGTCCAAAAAGGCAAGGGAGCTGCTGCAAAGTCATATCACCAGCCAACACCACAGCTAGGGGGTAAAACAGCCTCTGGCCCTAAATTGGCCTCACCTCCTTTGATAGTATCCATGCATGCACAGTAGAATCATTATACTGCCAGAGATGTTAGTAAAAGTGATAACAGTACCCCATATTTAAAAAAATGGTCTTCCAGTAGAAGAACATAGTAAAAGTGTTTCTTTTGCTGGATACTTTAGTAAAAAAAATGTTAACAGTGTCCCATATTTAAAACAGACCCGCCAACACCCAGTTGAAGAACACCATTCATAATTTTGAACCATTTTGTAGAAAAGCATTGGCAAGATCAACTGTTGGATCACCATGTTTTTTAAACAAATATTAGCAGGGTTCCACATGTACATAAAGACCCCTCTTTTCTCTTTATCTAGAAGAAAAACCGAGGAGAATCATTCTTTAAGGATACATTTTTAGAAGTGTTCACAGGATCTAGTAGAAGAAAATAAGTGCAATGCTCGTTTTTATAGAAGAATTCTGTAAAACCCCTGTTGGTAGGGTCCCACACTGGCAGCAAGACCCCACATCAACCTGTGAAAGAACACAGATTAATTAAACAATTTTGCAGCATAATATTGTAGATAAAGCATAAGATGTAATTTCTTTTAAGAACTTATAGTAGAACCATGTTCACTTTGGTGTCACAAAGAGCAGCAGCATTTTTTTGGTTGGGTAGTATTATTGTAAATACCAAATTTCTATTTTAGAATCCAACCATATTCCAAGTTTTGAAAAATCTTTCTGCATTTTAGTCAATAGGAACGTTGGAATTTCCCTGTTTGTGGGTATTAATTGTCACCATATATGCTATTGGTTTCTGCGGGACGAATAGGACCATGTCCAAAAAACTAAATTAGTAAAAAGATGCAAAAAAGCATAAGATTTTGTCTAAAATTATTGTTAAAATATAGATGGGAATAGCCAATTATTTAATGTGGGCTATTGTCAACTAACAACCTGAACATAGTATTGTCACCAAGAGAGAGGCTCAGAGGTTTTGGAGATTATAGAAAGCAAGCCAATGTAGCCACAAAATATTGATAGGGATGAGCAAGCAAATTTATTAAATTCGGTCTCGCAACGAATTGTGCTGTTCTCGCTTACCAAACATATGGGCCTTTGTAAATTCGGCCGGCGAGACCAAATTTTTGGACCTGCAAGACCAATCAGGGGAGCGGATGGCTTTGCCCTCATTCTGACCTGTAGTGCCCGGAGATCGCTCACTGACAGGAGCATTCCCACGGCTGTATTTTTGAATGCAGCCTCGATAATCCTCCTATACTGATTTCCGATGGTTTCGGGGTATTTCACCAAAATTTTGCAGACCTATCAAAACTTCGAGGAAATTTTCACGAAAAGGCCAGAGGGTAATGCTGAATGAATTGTTGGAGGTGTCCCCTGGTTGGACATCACTAGGTCATGCAAAAGTAACTATGACTTAAAAAAATTTAAGAAAAAATATTTTTTTTTAACTGTATAGTGTCATTTTTTAGGGCTAGATTACCTGTCACTGGGAATTGGAAAGAGTTATTCCCCAAGGCGAAGCAGTAGATATCTCGGTAATAACCTCCCTCTCTAACTTCTTGCAATCAGTAACCCCCCCTAGAGATAAAATCATATGCAACATTCCAGGCTAAATACTGTCATGCTGTGTTGCCATGCCATGCCATTTTCAGCCAGGCAAAGCTTTGTGAAACAATGGTGTTAGCCTGCCTTTAAGACACCACACCAGTGCTGACACACAGTAGGTGCTTCTTCATCAAAATATACTTTTGTCTGTCAGTGATATCAGAAAAGAGTATTGGAATTCCATCCACTTTGAAATACTTCCTTCAGTTAGGGTATATTTATCTTTTTTACCTATTTTGAATGGGAATGTAGCTAGAAACCAAGGTAGTTGCTGCCACTAATGCTTTGTGAAAAAAAAAAAAACTAATCTTCATAAGATGAATTGTCAGTGACATGAAATGCTGCGGGACATTTTAATGATCTGTTATTAATACATTTAGTACTTCTTTTGGTGTTGCAATGAAAAATATAGTAAATTCAATTAATAGCTAATTTGTTCTTAGTAGAGAAAATAGTATAGCAACAAAAAGATGAGCAGAAATTAGATGTAAAAAAATGAACGGCAATAGTAGAAGTGATTGACCTGAAATCATCACATGATTAAGCAAAATATAAGAAAAAAAAATTATTATAGAAGGGGTGACCTCTTGTTTTAAATGGAATTGTGCAGTTAGCTGTTTAGTAATATTTAATTTTATTGTAATTTGTTACATAAAAAATAAAATACTTCCAAGATAAATGTTTAGCAGTACTATTATGCTGATATTTTTTCTTATGTGAGAGCATATTATTGTTGTTGGCATACATAAGTGGACATAATATCCCATCCCCATTGCACCAATATCTCACTAGAACTGCATTATGCCAAATAATCTTGGCACTTACTATGAAAAACAGAAATGCTATTGTGCAGTTCTGTTTCTAAGACATTTATGTAGTGCTTTTAAATCCAACACAACTCAACTTTGATGTTGCTTATTGTGTGTCAATATAGGTGATATTCAGTAATTAGAGTTTAGTACTACAATATTAATGATCTAAAGCAAAAAAAATCTTAGGATTGCTTGCTAAATTTATATTGCATTGAAATTAAATTAAAATGAATTTTATAAAATGTATTAATTGCTCATTATTGTTAGTATAGTTATTTTACCATTGGTTTACCAATTTACCATTTACCAATTGGTTTAAAAATGCAGTTCTGTATTGTTTAAATAGGTTTACAAAACTTTAGCCTAAAATACAAGTTACCCAATATTCCATATTCAAGGTCCAAAAATGTCTGCCTAATTTACAGGTGAAAATCATCGAAATCAAAAAAGACTATTAAAACATACTATAGTCTAGATAATTTGTTTGTCAGCCTGTTATCTGTAAGTTGTTGATATTCATGGGAAAGCAGAAATTCTACTGGCACTATTATTGTTCTTATACTGTCTTACCCTTCTTGTGCAATATTATGTTCTGTTTTACACATTGTTAGTAAAGCACATTGTTGTATACATCCCGATATTATATAATATATATATATATATATATAAAAAAATTAATAAAAATAATAATATATATGAAAATATATTAATGGAAAAAATAATATATTCCATTGTATAGGGACACTTGCAGCTTAGGGAAACAAAGATAGCAAATGTAACACGACACAAATCTCTGTGGATGTGGATGTGTATTTTTTCAAATATGAAAAATCTGGTCAGCTGTGTATTTACACAGCCTAGGCCAGAAAAAAATCTCTTTTAACATCAGAAATTGAAATATTTGTGAATATATAGGTATTAAATTATAATAATTAAAAGAAAAATTAGCTCATCTATTGTCAGGCTTCATCACTACACCCTACCTAAATTATGTTATCTTGCAAGACTGTGCAAAAAGTGTTTTTTTTATTATTTTTGACAGCTCCTGAGCTGAAGCTTTCTGATTCTGCTTCTGCACTTTTTTTAGTTTTGTAATTCTTCTTACATGTCCAGTTGCCTTTCATCTTATCCCGCTGCCATAAGATAAATTTCTACACAATATATTTTTTTGTGGATTATAGATGTGTATTCAGATTGGAAAACATTATGGTATAGAGTCAAGTTTGCATAAAATTCTATGCTAAAAAAGAAACAGCTGAAAAATGATCAAGGGGACAGGCTGAAAAAAATTGCCAGTGGAGTAGATCTGGAGTGGATCTCCAGTTAGAAATGTTTTGACAGTAAAAAAGCTGTAGATACAAGTTGCCACTCCTTGTCCAGCTTGCTGCTAATTTCAGGAACACTATGGAATTTATTATAGCAAATAAAGAATGTATAGAAAATAGAATCTTTAGCACCATTGCCGCTATTATTCCAATGGCACGGGTTATGAGAGCAGTATCTCTGACAGTGTCATTTCCACCCACAACCTTCCCTCCTTGGCAGGGTTGAGAATACTTTTCACCAAACAAAATATACTGTATAGTTCACAAAGAATCCAAGGAGCTGAGCAAGGAGAGAGACAGACAGAATATTAGAGAAACTAAATAGGAGTCACAATGCTCATAACTCATAACTACTGTAACAAAAAAAAAATGGTAACATTTTTATACAATTGCTTTATGGGAAAAAATGTATTATATCATATTTATAAGACAGAGAATCTGACATTCCCTCAAACATTCCCTGGTAGGATCCATTTACTGCCATTAAAACAAATGGACCTGAAAGATTCTGGCACTTTGGCCTAGTATCATAAACCTCATACTATACTATTTCAAGCATATTACCAGGTGCAAAAAGGTTCTATACCTGTTTGGCGCCAAAAACTTGCTAAGTAAAAGTTTACTGTGTTATTTAAGCATAAAAAATGAATCTTGTAATTTTTGCAGTCTTTTAGGGCTATTTTACCCAAACTGGTTCTTTGTTGTATAGGTGTTATACAATAAGCTGGTGAAATATGCTAAACTGACATGTCTTAAACAGTTTAATAGTGAAGTCTCCATGCCTCCATTTTTGACTGTTCTTGCCCATTTGACCGTTTTGTGTATTACGTTTAATCATTGAGGATGTTATTGTATTTTCATGTAGAATATCATACTTAGATAATACATAAAACTAATGGTAGGTACAAAATGTTGCTGGGCTGTCTATTTTGATAGTTCTTATTTTGTATTGCAATAAACCAATAATGAGAGAAATATCAGGATCACCACTACTGACCTCTATCTAAATAAGAATGTCTGTCTCTGTCTTCAAGACTTTTTCAGTCACTGCATAATCATGCAGAACAGGAACACCAGTGTGAACTTGGTTTCCTTAATGTCTTCGCTTTGGGTCAGTGACAATATTTTGTTCAGCATGACAAACAGAAAACTAGTATTTTCAGAAGATATCAGAATTGGCGGACTGTTCTTCCTTCGTCAAGGTTCATGTCATTTTACATGAAATTCTAGAAATACACTATGTAACCTTCTTACTAGAATAGGCGTTCAATTAAATAAAACATTGAATTTGTTTATTCTTATGGTGTTGACATATTGCACATTGATATACATAGTCCATGGTCACATCACTAACTGTTCCTTAAAGGGGTTTACAATGCAAAGTCCCTACCATAGTCATATGGCATTACCACAGCCTAAGGTCATTTTTTTTTTTTTTGAGGGGAGGCCAATTAACCCAACTGCATGTTTTGAGATGTGGAAGGAAACTGGACACCCAAGAGGAAACCAATGCAAACACGGGTGGAACATGCAAACTCCTTGCAGATAGTGTCCTGGCCCGTGATTTGAACCAGGGACCAAGAGCTGCAAACGCACCAGCGCTAGCCACTGAGCCAACCATGCACAGTGCTAACGTAAATATGTAAAATGCTAGGCACAGTATTAGATGTACAGTATACTCAATCTGCAAAACAACTGATCGTTTGGAAATCTAATAAAAACTCTAGGGTCTTTCTCGATCAATTTTGCCCACAAAATCAATAGAACATTTTTCAAGAAAAAGCTGCTGTTTTGTATTGATCAACCTCAATCAATTTTCAATCAGGGAAATATCAACCAAATCCATATTTCTAATATTGAGTGTTTTGCATTATTGTGCAACATGGTTTACAGATGCTATTAAAGTTAATGAAAAAAAAAAAAGAATGACACTTTTAAGTCCAAAAACTTTGGGCTTTCCATTTATTTATTTTAAATAGAATCTATCATCTACTAATGATATCAATATTAGTATCAAAAAATTATATGCCAATGTTATATTTTTAACATCTTTACATTAAAGGTTTCTGTGTACAATCATTATATTCCTTCATGGAGGTGACAGTATTTGCTTATTTTCCATAGAGTCTGTACTTAGTACTGCTTCTGAATTGTACTTAACGGTTTCGCATTTTTAGTCTGGTCAGTGTGATTGAAAACAAAACCTTCCCCTTGTGGTTTATTTTGCAATGTGACACAAAAGTTGTTCATCAGATGTAGTTTGATCCTCTTGATATACAGACAGCTACTTCACTTACAAGATAGAAATCTGTCATTGAAATACAATCATAAATATAAGGAACAGAAAGTACATAAGAATGGCTCATAAAAATACTGACCTGTAAGAATAACTTTATACCCATAACATTTACTATAACATTATTTTAAAGAGTAGATTTAGGTCAAGAAAGCAGAAATACAGTTTTATTGAAATTACACACATTTGTTTTAGTTATATAAATCAGCTTCAGCAGAAGTAGAAAACCTCAGCCCCAACATTCAGCTGCAGATAAAGTCTGATTCTTTGGCCCTGATTCATCAATAAAATGCGCGCTCGCTGGACGCGCGTACGTCCGCGCGCTTCCAGCGAGCCGGTTTCCCGCGGTCCGGAGTCGAGTGCGCTTGTACACTCGCCCCCTCGCTGCCAGCCAGATTCCTGCCTTGGTAATAATGAGCAATAGGGGTCGCGAATCTGCCAATTAAGGCGATTAGATTTCAGCTGCACGATTAAGGAGGATCTGTTAAGCTGTCACAGGTGAGATCATAGTAATTAATTAGCGCACACCTGCTCTCTGTTCTGTGCCCATCTACAGTCCATTACAGGTCAATTAGAATCTTTAATGCTTCATCTTCTTTTGGATAAGTGCTACTTTTTTAGGTTACATCGGTTAACTCTTGCCAAACAGAAAAGAAATAAGTGATTTTAAAATATGCTTTTTTCTTAGCGCACATAAATGTTTTGAACATTTCAACAGCGCAAACATTTTTTTTAGTGCTATGGGTAATGTGTGTGCCATTAGAAAGAATGATTTTTTAGGAGAACAGTGACTTTTCATGCAAGCTCGCCGGAGATGCGCGGCTCCGGCCGCGAGCTCATTCAGTTGCTGAATTGCACGACGGCTTCCGATTTCGGATCACGAATACGAATGCGCGAGCTTCCGATTTTGCTTGATGATTCAGGGCCTTTCTCTTTGCAAACATAGTTCTATCTATAGAGTTCCAACACACTACCTGCTAAACTATGAGACCTACATAGCTGCAATCAGCAAAGTCATTTGATAAGTTAAATGTCTGATTAGGCAGGAGGTGCTGCAGAGAGTCTGCTGCTTCTAACAACATAGCAGTATTTTTGTTTTCTGCAGCTGATTGCTAGGGATAATGATTTCTGCTGACATTAAATCTGATTTCAAGAAAAAAAGCTAAATTTCATTTGACTTCAAATAACTATTTAGTAAAAAATGTTTGAGATGCCAGTAAACTCTAGACAATAATTCAGCAGCTTTTACCACTTAAGGACCTAAACAGTATGAAGAATTCCCTTTAAAACATAATCTTGCATGTACGTGGTACACTGTGTTCATGCACATCTGCAGCTCAGTGTACATTCTACAAAACATTGTGAACAGACAAGTTAGTTTGCTTTATGGTTGAATAGACATAGCATGTGCCTTCTACAATAGTCTGCTTGCTCATCATTTTTTTATCTTTAGGTTTAGTTCCACTTTAAGCACATTAGTATTTTTTTTGGTCAATGCACTGTGTAAAAGCTGCTGGATAAAACCAAACTTGCAAAAAGCCCTTGTGTGCTTGGATAATATTATTTAACTGTATGCACATTTTCAATGCCATATCATGTGTTTCCAGTTAGGCAAGGTGATGTTGGGCAGGTTACTTAGTGGCAGCAGTGGTATTTGTTTTATAAATTTAAACATGTGTAACTTATTTGGAAAACATACTTCTGTAATTTCCTACACTGGCTCACATTACATGCTGACAGTAGAAAACCACAAATAGGCAAAGAAATAACCTCATTAATGTACTGCTGTTCAATTGTCCAAGCTAGTGTTTTGTTGTCTGAGAAAGGTGTTTGGATCACTAGAGTAACTCCACAACATTAGAAATCATTTGCAAACTAAGCTCCCTTTTATATATTTTATCTGTGTATTCAAATGTTTGCCTGAAGGCTGACTTTAAACTTAGGTTTGGCTGTCATCAGCTTGGAGTAAATGACACATTTGTGTATTCCAAAACACACTGTCACCAGAGGCATTCTTTTACTACAGAAAATGTACTCTTTAAAAACAAATGCTATTATTTCAGGATAATAATGTACTATGATTGTTTTTCATTGTTATACTATCAGAAGTATGGTTCATGCTTACCTACAATTATTAAGTTACAAGTGACAAGTTAAAAAAAAACACTGAATTTAAATATTTTCCAAATTAATCTTCAGCGATATTACAAAAGATCACATAACTAATATACAGTTAGCATTGTATCTTAAATAATATTTTAAGAAGTTAGTTGACCAATAACAAAAGCTGTCACAAACATGTCTAGTACATAAATAGAATCTGGGGTTAACAGAAGAGATAGAAAGCGTACCCCTACACAAGGACCCTGGACCCTCCTCTGCTGGCTCTGCCACTGACTAATATATAAACTCTTTTACATATATTTTTGCAAAGTGACAGTTATGGGGCAAATCAAAATTTTATATGATTCCCTAGGTTCCCTTTTGGTAAATTTTTGAATAATACTTATACTTTTTTTCTTACATACAAAAACAAAATATGAAGTGAGACCACTAGATAATTGTTTGAATTTTTTGATCCATATATGGCTTTTGACTTTCTTGTCTTGATCTCTATACAGCTTTTTTTTTTACTGGGAAAGTGGCGCAAGAAGATGTGAACACTTTTAAACTCTCTCTGTGAATTTGAATCTCTCCCATATTGCCCTTCAAGTCTCATAGATTGCTCCCTCTACAGTTGAAGACCCTTCCCCCTTTTTTAAATACCCAGAATGTTCCTGGGACATCCTATGCCATTTTGCTCATTACAGTGACTCGCCTGAGAACATCAGAATTTCTTGACAATTCTATTTTGTTCAAATTCAGGTTCAGCCCAAACCTGAACATCAGGATGTGTTTGTCCATACAACTCAGGAACTAAAAAACACGTTTCTGTGTATTTACCACACAGTGCATTTATATAATTTCAAAACTTCATGTTTGGGCCACCAGTGAGTGGTTTATATGCACTTTGAGTGCCTTTCAATTGTCTCACTTTTTTTTTTGAATACACTTCCTTCTAGTTGCTCTGGTGGAGTCCGTCTCTTTACTGGTGTTCTCTCCGGAATATTTTACCCCTTCCCTTTGTAGGGAAAATGTGAGTTGGATTTAGAAGTTTTGTATACCCCTCAACAGTGCTCCCACATCCTAGCTTAAATGCCTACAAATGCTCAGTGGTAAGACACCTGGTAAATGCTCCAAAGGCATGCATACCCCTGCTTTAGAGGAGCACAAACCCCCAACTCTTGGACTTGGGTTCAGAAGAATAAACAAAATAATGTACATGGAAGATTTTACATCTTCAATCCATGGCACTGAGGAGAGATTCTTTTCCATGTGGCTTTATTGGAAATTATACCAAACCACTCAAGAATATGGTCACCAACTAACCTAGGCTTAGGAACTTGTTAAGTGATGACATTATTCACTTGTCCCCATGTCTTCTTACCTTGTTCATGTATTTTTTTATTGTTAATTGGGGATAGTTTTGTAAATATATGTAAGTAATTTACATATATTTACTTCTTGTCTCCACTTGGCTTGATATTTGTAATCCCTTTGTTGATTTGTTATTTTTTTGGTTACAGTGAGTAGATGCTTCTGTGATATGTAGTGAAATCTGTGCATTGTTCAAATAAAATAAAGTAGATAACTAGGAGAACAGAAAAAGCCTTCTGTATGTATCAAACCATAAATGCCAAAATGCAAAACATGTTACTGTCCAACCATTTTTATAGACACTCATGTTCTAGAAGATAGTGGGCTAAATCACTATTTTTTGACAAGAATATTTATTTTTCTCTTAACAGTTTCCTACATTGCACAATATCTTACTCACCACTATTTTCTTTTTTAGATAAATTGGATAGAATTTGATGAATAAAATCAAGCTGTTCATAGCTGTGGATTTACAATATGTTTACAATAATATTTGGTTGCTGTGTAGGGGTTTGTGCTCAAACAATGTGTGTGAAATAGTGTTTCCTGGGGTCCACAAGTAATGCCAAAAATAAATGTAAGATGAATCCTAACAAACACAAAATAAACTTTCAGAGGGGTGCTTTTACTCTGGCCTCTGTTTATATCCAAGTATATCACAGCTTTGAAATCAAGTACTCAAATATATTAACATAACATGTCATTGTATTTATACCCTCTGAAAAGAGGAGATGATTAGTCAAGTTAGGAGGATGTACAGAGGTATATACACACTCAATAAATATGGTTGTAATGTAGAAGAGATTTAACAGAAATGTTCCAGAATACAAACAAAAAACACATCTACAGGAACTGCAAACTTGACACGGGCACTTGCAAACACCAATAACAATCCCAACTGGTGGAGCTTACAATGAATTCTATCACTAACCTTTCAAGGTAATGGTTTGTCCAAAACTGCTTGTGAGATCAGGAAAACATGTCCCTTGTGAAAAAAAAGCAATATAAACAAATTTTCTATAAACAGAAGTAATTTGAAAATCTGCTGTAGAAAAATCAAATTGCATTGCAATTTAGCTTATTTAGTACCTCAATGCAGACTGCCACCCCCACCTAACACTCCATTTAAAAAAAGTTAAGAGTGATAGAAAAAACACATTTAGGAAAACATGTTTTTACTTGGGACAAGTTATAGGTGCCCCTAACCCCCTAAGCTATTAAGGTGACATTACCATTTTAGGGGCACATGGCTAACCCAAAATGTTACTGGCCATAAACTTAAAGATGTCCAGATTTAGGATAACCAGAATTGAACATTTTTGGATGGGTTGGAGAATGGGGCTGATATACTACAGGCATTTAAGCTGTACATTTACCAAAGGATAATTAGGTGAATGCAGTAAAAATTCACTTTGTGGAAGATGCCCAAACATATAAGGAAATCTAAAAATAACTTGATATTTTCGTGCACATGGGTGGTTAAAGTCAGCAGAGTTTCATCTAATTTACTAAGCTAAATTATGTATTCCTGTTTTTATTCCAGGATATCAATTCAATGTGCTATTTGAACTGGCTTTCTCCCTTAAAAAATCTGAACCTTTTTTTTACCTTTCTGACCTGTTAAAATAATACACCTAGTCGTTCACTTTGCTCCCCAAAAGCCTTCCTCTCTCATAACCACATCACATGCATGGCTTATCTAGAGATCTGAATTTTTACACATTTAAAAGAGCCCTTAAAACCCATCTTTTCAAACTCGCCAACGATCTTCTTCTGTCTCCTAAACCCTCACTACTTATCCACCATTCCATATCCCCCATCCTATTGTGTGTTACGTCCCCGACCTCTCAGAATTTAACTCTTCCAGACAGGGTCCTCTCCTCCTCCTGGGCCTGATTTAATAAAGCTCTCCAAGTCTGAAGAGGATACACTTTTATCCGTGTACCTGGGTGATAAAGCAAACCTAGAATTAATTTCCTAAAGTAATTTGCTATATTGTTAGCCAACGTTTTCAGTCCTGGACTAGATCAGTTCCGGGGTTTTTTGGATCACCCATGTTCACTGATAAAAGTGTATCCTCTACAGTCTTGGAGAGTTTTAATAAATCCGGCCCCCTGTGTCATTGCTTATATCTACCTGTCATTTGCAACCCCTATTTAATGTACAGCGCTGCATAATATGTTGCTGCTGTATAAATACAATTTAATATTAGCAATATTAAATCAATCCCAATGATTCATGCTTTTTCTACTATTAAAAGCCTAGGCTCAAAGCTCTAATATATGCTGTTGCTTAGTTTAGTTTAATCTTCACAAATACTTCAACTAGCATTAAAGAAATATATTGTCTCCTGCTGAAATGACAAGAAAAGTAAGTCATAAAAAAGAAAACAATGTAAAATAATGATATTATAATAGCATAAAAATAATGTAGACATTTGCAAAAATTTTATTGGAATATATTTTATAACTACAAAAAAAAATTAGAAACAAATTACCAAAAAGAAAATGAAACAGAGATTTCTGAACATTGATGAGGTTAATAAACTAAAGGTATAAACATTAAATAAATGAGAAAAATAAAAAAGCAGAGCTATACAAGAGTATGAGATGTGTTTCTATTAGCTAATTTATTGTGTACAAGCAGACATAGAGTATTATATATATAAATTGGATAATATCACAACATAACCAGGTCATAGGATAATTTCTATCAAAAAAGCCTAAGTTATTTTACTGGAAAGCCACATGTATTAAAACAAACTGGTATATAGTTATAAACATTATAAAAAATGCTGAACGTGCAAAAGATTTTATGCAATAAAAAACATTACATTCAGTACTGTATCTGCAAAGCTTGCAGAATGGTATAAAGAGCATTACCAGAGATTGAGTTTATAGTAAAACCAGTGAAAAAAAATTTGAAATGAAAGAAAACTTGTATATATAGCCATGTGAAAAAGTAAGTATACATCACGCAAATTGTTGACTTTTTCAATATACTTAAACAGGAAAACATTTTATCTTTTTTTAAACATAAGATAAAGGTAATTAATTTAAAAAAAACACAAGGAATAATGTTTGACCTACATACTTCCTAAGGAGGTCATTATCATTAGCACCAAATTGTGAACATCTTTTTTTATTTTTTTATAAATTTGATGTGGTGTAAATGTATAAATGTATCTAC
The DNA here is from genome assembly GCF_032062135.1 of Pyxicephalus adspersus. NCBI lineage: Eukaryota > Metazoa > Chordata > Amphibia > Anura > Pyxicephalidae > Pyxicephalus > Pyxicephalus adspersus. Next base: position 58,143,810 of record NC_092858.1, read on the forward strand.
TTTTTAACATGACAGACCTGTATTTTCTTTAACAGAACGTATATACTGTTAACCGTGCGTGCCATGCCTAAAGAAGAACTAAAGGTAAAATAAAAAAAATACACAGTTGACAGGTGATGCATGCTTCTGTATTTATGAAAACAAGTGCTGATCTTACTGTGCATGCATGAAATCAGCACCTTTTTTTCTTCACTGACAGAAAACCTCCTTAGGTGCATGCCCAATCTCAGGCATACGTAAAAGGAGCAGCCTGAAGCCTCCTGGGATACATACCTCACGTTGCTCTGCAGTCTCATTCAGTCTTTACTGCTGCAGTTAAGAAAGTCACTAAATGAAAAAAAACTTACTATATATAGGAGGGTTATTTGGCCTTTTGTATTAAGTAAAAATTGTGGTCATGCTTTATGTAACGGCATTAAGCATCACTATTATTTATACTTTGTTTGAGTGAAGACCTAATGTTTGTCTCTTCAAATACAGTATGTTGAACAAGGTAACAATTTTCCTGAGACAGAGTTTCTTTTTTAAATGGTTGTATACAGTAATGTAGTTTACATGCTTAAAGGCCCTTGGAGCTTCCTATACTTAGGCCTAAGCTTAGACTCATGCCAGTTTTCATCATATTATTTGGTCTTGCCCTACGATTGAATTTTTTTGGCAAAAAGTTCTCATGACAGTCTCTCAGTTCAATCCAAGTTTCTCCATTTATTGCATTTTTTTTGTTGGGATTAGTGGGCAGACTGTTGTTTTAAGGACTCTCCTGAGCCTTTTTCTGAAATATTTTGTATATTTCTACTATATGAAAAACACAGTAGATGGGGGAGCCTGCTTGTAGGAGAAATACAAGGAGGCATGGGACCAACTCGAATTGCCAAGGGATTGATGACTTTTCGAAAGTAAGGGTAAGTGCTATGATTTAAATGAAAGATTTTTAAGTTAATATTATTATTATTATTATTATTATTATTATTAATAAACAGGATTTATATAGCGCCAACATATTACGCAGTGCTGTACATTAAATAGGGATTGCAAACGACAGACTAATACAGACAGAGATATAGGCGAGGACCCTGCCATGAAGAGTTTACAATCTAGTAGGTGGGGGAATTTCACACACAATAGGATGGGAGATATGTAGTGGTGAGAAGTAGTGATGGTTTCAAAAGACAGAAGAAGATGGGTAGGCAAGTTTGAAAAAATGGGTTTTGAGCGCTCTTTTAAATGAGCAGAAAGTAGGAGCAAGTTTACACTTAATAATAAACTATAAAGTTTCGTGGAGCTTCTTGCTATCACTCGTAATCAAAATCCAACTAATATTTCTGGGTTTGATTGTGGTTATGTTCTCTATTGTCATGCTAATTATCGAGTGAATATGGACTGTCTGCAGTATGCTCCAGCACAGTCAACGGGGGAGTAATTTTCATTTTCCCTGTATTACTTTATATGTTTGTTTATTGTCACTTGTAATTTTGCTCAAAATCTTCAATAATATTAACAATTATATTGAATGGAGCTTAGATTAGGGCTTTTATTTAAAGTTGTGTTGTATCAGTTCCATGTCTTGGGGATAATGTCAGTGTGGAAGTCTTCATATGACTGGGTTCTTCAAAGAAGGAAACTTTTGTATGTTTTCACACCAATTTAAGCATTAATTTAACAATGTTACATCCTATTTCTGTAGAATCTGATTTTTACCAATTGTTTTTACAAATTTATATGTACTCATTTATAGTGCATAAGATGTCATCATTTTTGTTCAAATATCAAGATAGTCTAATGTTTATTAGTTGACATAAACAATCAGGCTCAGCATTCAATCACATATCTTAAGCTACGTACACACGTCAGATTTTTATCACCCGATAATGGGCATCGGCCAATTATCGGGCGAAAATCTGCCGTGTGTACAGTCGTTGTCTTGTCGGTGTCGTCCATCGTCCGGACGACCGACCTGCCGGATCCACGGCCAATGGACGACAGCCGATCCTAATGAAAGGGAAGGGGAGAGCGCGCAGCAGGGTGCCGCTCCGTCGCTCTCCCCCTCCCCTCTCCATAGAGAATGAACGGTGCTGTATGTACAGCATCGTTCATGCATCGTGCACTCCCTTGTCGTTGGAAAGGATCGTGAAAGATCCTTTCCAACGACAAAAATTGGAAGTGTGTACGCAGCTTTACACTTCCAGAGTCTTACTGTGTGTTCTGCCATCAGGTAAAAAAACACCAGCCAATTTCTCATTGTCATTTCATTACAGCTCAGCTTTATCCTTTCTGATGACAACCTGAATTTCTACAGAATGTCAAAAACGAATACCTATATGAAAAACCAAAAAATATGGTAAATAAATGTCCTATTTTAACATAATCATGGTCACATTTCAGACATAAGACAATTTAAAAACAGTGCCTTTATTTGTTACTTCCTTGCTTTGGAAATAAACCTATGATAATTTGGCAGTGTTTTCCTGTATTAAATTGGATCCATAAAAGCTTTAAAAACCTTTATCCTTTACCACTTTCAGCATAGTCATATTATTCCACAACCATATTATTTTCAAGACCAGTTCTGCAAAATATGTAGCAATTTCATAAAGTTGCAAGTGACATGTTAAATATTCCGAGCATGAGTAAAAGTACAGGCAGTGCTTTACTGTTCAGCATGTGTTATGTAGGAGCATAATATTCCGATTTCCATTACTTTCCCCGCCAAGTAACAAAGGAACATAAAGTAAATTCAAAACAATTTGGCAATCATTCTCAATCGCTGTTGTTCTGTATGATTTTAATTTGTCCATTACAAGGACCCATTTATCAGAATGTATATTTTATACATTCTGGAAATAGTAATTGAAAACAAAAATCAGTGAACCAGTTGGACTGAATATTATATTATTCAGATGCAGGCATTGTTCTCATAGATAATAAAAATGCTCCCATGTATAATGTAGAATAAAGTTTTCTCAGAGTTCAAATGGAATGTGTGTACTGAATACTATAGTATTCACTAACAATATAAAGGAGGACAATAACAGTGCATATGTTACCATTTTATGAAGTCCAGCAAAGCCATTACTAAAATTAAAAAATGAAGCTCTCTGTGACTTACACTAAACAAAGATTTTGAACCATTCCAACATGATTTTAGTTTTGATTTATCATTTTTTAGAAACATTACAGTTTTTTTAACTTAATAAAACAGCCATTACTGACAAAGTTTCAAAACAAATCCCTGTTTCGGGTTGATAAAAATATGAACAATTACTCTATATAATAACTGCATTTTTATTGCATGCATTTAATCTTAGATCAGTTTATAAATAGGTCTCATCAAAAATGTTCTAATCCACTTCCACAAATTATAGAATATTAGACAATAGAACTCCTATTGTCTGATGTATTTGTTTACTAACATCTTTATCTTTGATAAATACAGTACTTAGCTCTCTACAATAATAACCTTCAAATAGATGACTCAACCAAATGAGGTGGTAAGACCTCACTGCAAACTCCCTAAAAGATATATGAATGTATATTCACATTTAGGATACCAGCTTGTAACTAAAATTTTAGCTGTGAATGAAATGCTTTTGCTAAGGGAAATTATTTTTTTTAACACTTTATTATTCCAAAAAGACCTACATGCAAGTACAAGTACAATGTGAATAAAGTTGATTAAAAAAATGAATAAAGTTGATAAATAAATGGTAATAAATAAAACTGATACAATAAAACACTAGTAAACGTTCCAAATAATAAAGAATAAAGAATTGAGTCCATTACAAACAATTCACAACATTTGCATGACAAGATTACAAAAGGGGAAAGGATAAAAGGAGAAGAAGAATTTCAGGGGCAGGGGGCAGTGGATGATGTTATGTACATCATCCATATGGAATAAAAAGCATATAGTAAGTAATCCTGCAAAACTTCTAAAGTTTCCAAAGCCCAGCCATTACAAACAGCAAGTAAATCAAATCAGAATTTGAACATTACTTTCAGAGCCTTCAGGGCATAACTAGCTATATTCTTGAAGGGAAAAAGTAAAGCAATCCTTTCCACTTTAACAAATGTGTTAAGGATAAAATAAACCATCTAGTGAAAAATGTTTTCCATAACATCTTGCATAACATTACATCGGGCTGCTAATAGGCAAACATTTTCTCACTGCATGTTAAGTTTGAGAAGAACTTTCAACAAGTCCCAATAACTAAAAACTATATTTTGGGGTTTACATATGCGTTAAGGTTAAAGCAGAACTAAACCTACTCAGCGATCAGGCAGGTAAAAATGATTATCGCAGAAGGCACATAGCTTGACCCTTTCTACAATATTGCGCTGTCTGATTCAAAAATTTTCAAAGTGGAACATTAGTTCCTATTTAAGTTTTCTTCCTTAATGTATATTTTTGTTTCATATACCACATATTCAGAACTGATGTTATAAATTTTTGAGGCAGTGCATGATTTTGTTTATCTTCCAGAAAACTAGTTTGCAATGCCATGAATATAGGTACATGTAGAAAATATATTGTGGCTTTTTTTTTAAACACTCTAGCTTTTAAAAGAACAGAAATGAATACCATGTATACTTATTTAGCACTTTTTGTTGTCCAGACATGGTTATGCTGTTTATGATTTTCAGATATTCATACAATATTTTCTGAACACATTGTGGTTTCATATTTTTATTAATAATTGCAGTTGGTACAACGCACATAGTCTTTCTATTGTATGTTTAGCCAGTTTTATAACTTTTAAACATGTTTAACTCATTATTACTGTATTACTCAACAGCCACAACGGATATAAATCCACTTTGTTTGTACTAAATTTTATCCCTAATATAACCCTATAAAATGAGTAGGAGGAACTCAGCAGGTACTTCCACTACAGGCTGATTACAGAAAACACAAACACAAGACTGTTGCCCTTTCACAATGAAAGTGATCAATAGTAACTTGTCTTAGTAACAAAGTTCATTAAAGAAACACAAAGACTAGGACAAAATACCACTATCAGTAAACATTCCAAAGGAGTTTGTAATGAGGTGCACTTCATTTACACTCAGAAACAAACTGGAAATGGAATTTGAGGCTAAGATTGTAATTCAGTAAACCCGAGGATTTATGAAAAAAAGCAAGAGAAATTTATTAGCACTAGAAGGCATCCGACTATAGATTTTTGATACAAACAAATAAACAATTTAGGTCTGCACATGAAAGCTAAGAGATAGACAAGACAATGGACAAAATCACAAATACACTTATTAAGAATCCAAAACAGCATTACCAGATAACATGAATAGCGTTATTACAATATGCTATTCCATAGGCAAAGGTTATATGAATGCAATGGTGTTCAGGACAACAACACAAAAATGTTTGGGAGCTAGGTAGCTAAAACAAATTAAACATGAGAAAAGAATATATTATACCTTTTTTTAAAAAAAAAAATTGAGTTTATACATGAGTACATTTTGCAGATTTGTTTATAAATTAGCAAATAAAAAAGTCCATATTTATACTGGTGCGCACAAGGACAAAACAATGGTCATGATGATAGTAATGATAAATGCAGACCAAGTGCAGTTTACAATTGTAAGGAACAAACAGGACAAACTGTGCTTTCACAGCAAATCTGAAAATAACAGCATAAAAAGGCACAATTATTTGAACTCACGGTACTCTTTACAAAGAGATTGTAGGGAAAATCTTTTAGCTCTACTGAAAGGAAATACGCCTTTCCATGCTGTCTCACAACACTGTCAAAGTATGTTTACTTCAATATGCATCAGTAACATAACAATAGTAATACAATTCAACAGAAAGGCAACTTAGTGAGCCTCTTTTTTGCAGTGCCATTCATAGAACAAAAGGTCTGGAAATACATACTAGGTGAGGAGTGTAAGGAAAGTCATACTATTTCTATTGAACTAGACCTAGCAATAGATTTGCTTACAGCTGATCTCCATTCTGAGAATTGGGTCACTAATAGAAAGTTCTGTTCTCTGAAATATCATAACATTTTTCTCAGCTCTTTATTCCTGATAACAAGACACATCAGTCTCCAGCACCTCTTATTTTTGTGCCCTAGTGGGCTCCCCAGGCCCTTGCTTGTGTCATGGCTGTCTCCAATGCTCCCATTTTTCTGTCTAATTTTCCTATCTGTCTATTGCAGCAGCTTTTGTGGTCAACAGAAGTCCAGTTCTGGTATAACGTGCCTGATTGGATCCCCTTACAGGTAAAGTCCTTTTTGCAAAGGTGATAAGTGAGAACATCATCACTGACACTGAGATTTTTCAAAGAATTTACTTTTTATGTTGAAACAGTAGACATGTTTTATTATTTATATTTCCTTATGAAATATCAAGAAGCCAGAAAAGTAAAATACTCAAAGTAACAATTGTCCAAAACACCATGCCATAAAGCCTAAGAAGGATATAATAATTCTATATTTAGATGTTTAGCACAAATATAGCAGCTCATGTCATCCGATTGATCGTTGACATATGCATATGTTTTTTTTTCAAAGACAACTATGTGCATTTGAATGGAAAATGCAATTGGTAGGCAGGAAAAGGGTGTGTATCACCTTTTTTGCCTGGAATTTAGGTGCGCTCAATAAGACATGCTCCATCTAAAGATATGCAGTACAATGATGCACAAATGCAACCTCTGAGCTGACATGTTTGTTTCTCTATTGATGTCAATTACATTAAGCCCACCTAAGTGATACATGCATTTAGAGTGAAAGTAAAATGCAGAAAAACAATACACATGTATTTGGGCCCTAAAAGATAAATCCGTAATGAAATTATATTTCCCCAAATATTTATCAGGCCCATGAATTCATAATTATTGAGCATAGCTACAAAATTATCATTCCATCAATATGAGGTTTGCTGTACATAAGGACAAGCATTGAGCTAGCTATATTAAGATGTGAACATAAACAACAGCCAGTAGATGAATACACTGTTGGATTACATATATGTCGAACATTGAAATTCAAGTCGGTCTGTTTTGCAATCCATGCATTCTTATCAGATAACACAGTTAGGTTCTATACCTAGATCTTCATTCTTCTCTTTGGTAAGGCTGGACATGTCTTAGCCAGTAATTGGACAACAAAAGAACAGCGGCACAATGATCCTTGTTTTCCTCTCTCCTCGTCATGGTCACAGACACAAACACAACATTGTTCAAAGTATCATAGTCCTGATAAGCTAAAAGTACTGACCCATTGCAAACCTGGGTACTATTATTACAGTTATTGCAATAGGCTCATATAGAGACATACGCTCCAGTTCTATGTGAAATGCATTTGATCTTTTTTTTTTGGAAATACTCAATAGGCACATGAGCCATTACCATAGGTTGTGTAATGCAGACCAATGGGTCAGCTATAGTAAGACCTATTATTAGCATGTAAAGAAAACAAAAGGAATAAATAAAACAATACATGCATGTTCTATTCTTTCATTTTGTGCACCAATGTGCCTAATGTAAATAAATCATTGACTTTGTTTATTTGCACAAAATGATGTCAGTGTTTTCAACAAATTGGTATAATTATTCCTAAAAGACCCTTCAAACATACAATGTTACCAGTACTAAGATATAAATATATATTTATTATAATGTATTTTTTAACAAGTCTGTGAAATATTTAGTAAATGTTGCATTTTTTAAATAGAAACATTTAGGATATACATTATTTTAATGCCTGGTAATTTTTAGGCTTATTTACAATTGAAATTTGATTTTCTTTCCAGAATGATTTACCATTTTTAATTCAAATTTAAAAACAATATTAATATTTGTATTAAAAAGACTAATAGGGATTATGGACAAGCTTTGGCTATAAATCATTTGCATAGTAATACTAAATTGTGGCAATTTATTATAATTTATAATAAAAACAATAATATATTTAATAATAATGTATAATTACTCTTCATTTAAATCCCAATTGAAACTTGGTTTGTAAATGTATTATGCTGTTAGGCTGTAAACACTAACTATGGTATTTTTTTTTTTTTGAATTATGTATGATCACAATTGTAAAATTTGCTCTGAGCCAGCAGCATGCTTGAGATCTTCAGTGGTCTAGCACTCGCCTTGCTGGCTGCTCCAATTAACAATACTCATGCCCTCTCAGCAGAATTGTTGATAAAAAATTGTGCCTGGGCAATCACCATGCCCCAAACCTGCCTTCCAGGAAAACACATTGCAGGAACATATTGTTTCATCCAGTTTTTCTGGGAGGCATTGGTGAGCCATGGTAACATCAGCTCCTAGAACCACTAGATGCTAGAGTCAAGGTAAGCCTTTTTTACAATTTTTTGTCAGACTATTAAAGTAATATGCATTTGGGTAGTGTTGGGGGGGGGGGGGGGGGGCACCTAAAGGAAGACTGTTGGACGTTCACTTTGTGCCTTATCACAAGGCAAGCATGTTTGTTCATTCCCTGTATTGAGGTCTATCTGACTTGTGTCTGTTCATGCCATGGAATGTTCATCCTAATTTTTGGACAGTGTTTGCACTCAGCTTGTCTATCTTTTATTTCAATAAATAGCCTGTAAACTAAAAATCATTATTCTGCATACCTAAAACTAAAATATGTCTGTCTGCATCTGAACTAAGTGATGGTTTACTGACTCTACTATTGTCTAACGCCTGGCCATCTGTCAGTAGAAATATACCATTTTAGCATGTCCTGTCTGCTAGTTGTTTCTTTTTTTCCATGTGATATGGAAGGTTTACCTGTAAAAAATAAATTAACCTAGGTCTAGGTTCAGCAATATTATTTGCCCAAATATTGATAATATAAGATATTGGGCCTGATTTTTTAAAGCTCTCTAAGGCTAAAGAGGATAAACTCTCATCAGTAAAGCTAGGTGATCCAGCAAACCTGTTTTGGATTTCTTTAAAGTCATTTGTTATTTGCTAGCAAATGTTTTGAATCATGGACCAGATCCATTCCAGGTTTGCTTGATCACCCAGCTTCACTGATGAAAGTGTACTCTCTCCAGCCTTGGAGAGCTTTAACCTCCCTGGCGTTATGATTATTTTATATTTTTATATGTAAAATCAGTACAAATACGGTAAAATACTTATTTTAAAGTTCCCGCTGGTCCCACCCCCTATGCACGCACGTGGCCCGTCTTCAACGCTCACACGCCGGGATGCGAGGTCAGGGGACGATGATTCCGACCATCGCCAACGGGACGCCAATGCCGACCAGTCACCCCCAATTGGACACAGATGCCATGCTGGCATCGCTGGAGGATGCTGCGGGCTTGTGGGGACCAGGTAAGCCCTCAATTCCACCGCGAGTGTGGCTCGGGGTTACTACTTTCTGTAAAGTAGAGCAGCGTGCAGCTGACCTCCTCAGTACCACCTTGGTGGTTGCTTTACCACTCAGGCGCTGCCTAGCACTTGCTTAAAGTAAAAGGATTTTTGCAGCCATATGAATATTTGCCTTGAGACAGATCCAAGGTTAGTAGTAACAGAGTGTTTTGTTTAATGTCTGATCTCTGTCTATAATAGTTTCATTCTCTCAGAAAATTGTTCTAAGACTGTTGATCACGATAGTTTTTCCCGTTAGAAACCAGCATGTTAATGAGCGATCCTCACTTGTACAAGATTTTGTGATTACTTTTTATTACCACTGACTATATTCTATGTCATTCAAATCATTGCGTGTGATAAATTGGGTCAATTAAAAGGTTGACCCTTTGAAACTGACTTGGTAGACAGTTAAACTTTTTGTTGCTATAACGTGCGGGTCTTTTAAACAGATCCTTTTTGGATCATAGCAAAAATGTTTCTTGGTTTTATGATCAGTATAAAAGTAGGTTTGGGGATCCTGTGTATTCTATTCTGCTGGAGGGTGAAGCGAAGAAGCTAAAGTTAGTTGCATAGCTCTGCTTGTCTCAGATATTTTGGGATACTCCTTAATTTTATATTGTTCCACCTGTAATAGTCTTTTTGCTCACAATAGGCATCAGGAAGGTTTCCTTTCATATGTGTGATATTCTCCATAATTTTGATTTTTTTCCTGTTTTAAATATCAGAAATTGCAAGTCAGCATAAATACTGTTTTTTTAGTTATACCAACATCAACTAGTATTAGAAACAGATTGATCTGCGACCAGGAAATGTGCAATAGATATGATGTTGCCTGCAAGTGGAGAAAAAACCTCATATTGGAGAAGGGCTCTAATTGTGGGCTATCTACAGGAGCCTGCATGTCCCTGAAATCCTGCCATTGTTTGTTTGGGCTTTAGAATGTTGGTGTGACAAATAGAACTCACCAAAAGATAAGATTGTGTGTTGCAGAGTCCTAGGAAAAGAAAGAGGGAAAGCTGCAGATGCTGCTGGCCGGTGCCATTTTTGATCTAGTTCTAGAATGCCTGTTGAAGATGTCCTCAAGATTAAATGGTTGAAAATTTGTTACCAGTTTGTTGTATTATATGTACTCCAGTGTGTAAGGGGTTCCATCAATTCAAAGTGCACTTTTGGCTAATAAAGAGTGTAGCTCTCATTCTATATGGCCATTAAAACCTTGAGCAAGCCATGGCAGCCATGGCATAGCAAGCCACTTAAGTTGAAGACTTTGAAAATGAGCTGAATTTTTTAAGCCAGGAGCCTAAACCCAGCAGAGAAAGGGTTAAAATATATTGTCACTTTGTCTGACAACCTGAGTCTCTTCAAATTCATTTCTTCCCGGTATAAGGAGTCTGTTTTAGAGTGTATCTAGTCTGGCTGTTATATGTTGTAGAGGAAACATCTGAGTGATAAAAGGCTGTTTGTAATCCTGAAATACTGATTTCATTATGTCTGTTTACCTGTGATATGGATTAATAGATAAGAATTCAGATTTATATGATAAACTCTTCCCAGGACCGTCTTTTGTTCTTTGAGTATGCTTCTTTTGTGTGAGGTCTACCTGTAGCTAGGTAGCCAAGAAACGGTGTAACTCCGTTCATCTCACCTTTAAACTCCTTTTCCCTCATTGTCAATGGTTGAGTCACAATTGTATATATGTTTGTCATATTTTTGAAGAATTCTATTTAAGTTACTGACATTCAAAAATAAAGAGTTGTCATGTTTTACTTTTTTAACACGTGCTTTCTCATCAACTTTTTAAAAAATTTTGCTGTAAAACTGAGAAGCTGGGTCAACGCTCATTAAGATCACATATTCGACAGTCATTATGTATGCTTGTTTAAGTAGGTCATTTTAGAGCATTTCACATTGTGCTATCAATCAAATCAAATTTAAATGCTCTAGGGGTGAAACTTAGTTCCCTAGAGAAGCTGTTTCTGCAGATCTGTAGCACACAATTGTATCTTAATGAATTCATATTTTCCTGCTGGTTAGTTGGACAGAAGCAAATACATAAAAAATGTTAACAGGAGTAATTAAAACAGAGGTTTGTATTTCAATTAAGCAGGTAAAAAATCCTAGCTATGTCATTATACATTCAGCACTGTAATCAAGATATGTTATGGATGGAGACTGTGTCTAGTATTAGCTTCCGGTGAAGTATAATGTTTCTAAAATAGTGTCATTATATATATCAGCACTATTTTCATGTGGTACAAATAAGTAAAGTTTTAAAAGAAGCTAAAAGTAGCTCACATTTTGTCAAACTCAGACAAGTTTAGCAAGGAACATTACTACCATTAAGAAATTTTCTTAAGGCACCACAGGGTTCAATCTTAAATTGAGCATCTGTTAATCACTAAAAAGTGCACAGAGTATGTAATGTGTAGAATATAGATTCCTGAATTTAAAGCTTTTAGAAAAGTTTTAATTATGGCACATTTGTAAAGGAGAATTTAAAGTTCCCCTTAACATTTTGCAAAATCATTAGGAAAGGACTGCAAAGTTTGCAGAGAAATCCTAAGATTACTTATTAGTGGTCATTGGATGTAGTAGATGCATGGCATATTCAATTGTGTGAATGCTAAGCACAGTATGATCATGGTGAACTTTAGTGCATGCATATGTGGATAAATTCCACATATAAATGCAATTTTTTTCTTTATTACATGACCCTAATAACCACTACTACAGAGAGCTGAAAATCAAAGAATTGCCTTCAAAAATTATTTCAAGCTTTTTTGTTATAGTGCTATAACACTGTATGATTTTATTTATTCATTGAATTTCCCCTGGAATAGTTATTTTTGCTTCGGAGTAATGTGCTGCCTAGCTTTCTACTATGATGACAGTGCAATGTATTGGTGACAACTTTCATTAATGCTCACACACACCCACTTGCAGAGAATAGAATAGGGTGTGTCAGAGTTAGATTACTCTGGACAACATTGTTAAATTGGGGCGCCTGTTAAATTATACAGTTAAAATTTAAACAGGTGATTGTTAAGGAATAAATGGCTCTAGGAAGGCAGAAAGCAACTTTCTGATACTATCAGAAATACATGATTGTTGGGAGAAGGGTCCCTGTTCTAAAAGATCTGAAAAGGCTAACAAGAAAACTAGGGACTCACACCTAAGCAGGGTTTTACAAAAGGGCCAGGGATGCCAGGGATTTCGTGTTTGCAGGTATGTTCAAAAAGAGCATCTTCTCTTCTAAAGGTTACAAAAGTATGACCCAAATTTTATATGTTTGGGTAAACTCAAATTCATGATGAAATCTGGGGGGTTTCAAGCCTAAAGGCAAATTGCCCATAATGATGTTTTTTTTGTGCCAGACCCTTATCAAGAAATGAAGCTTAGGTGACCAAAAATGAAAGGACTGCATATGTGTGAATTAAGTTTAAGTATTTTAAGTTGTTCCCAATGTATAGTGACATAATGGGCCCAATTTATTAAAGCTCTCCAAGGCTGGAGAACATACACTTTCATCAGTGAAGCTCGGTGATCCAACAAACCTGGAATGGATCTGATCCATGATTCAAAACATTTGCTAGAAAATAGCAAATGACTTTGAAGAAATCAATTCCAGGTTTGCTGGATCACCCAGCTTTACTGATGAAAGTGTATTCTTTCCAGCCTTGGAGAGCTTTATTAAATCAGGCCTAATATCTAAATACCTAGAAGCATTTTTCTAACTTAGCATTTAGGTCATTATCCTTCAGTCTTTCAATGCCATGAGCATGTGAATCAAATCAACAATCGGCGAGAAAATCAAGATGTCTTAATAGACACAAGCAGAAGGGTGTTTCAAGGAAAGGCCATTTAAAAGGGGTTCATGTTTGTAAAATTCTAGGTTAATCACACAGACACAATGCTATGTGCATACCATAATATAGACTATTACAGAGTAGGGAGTACTGGGAAATGTAGTACCAGCACTGCCACATAACTTTCATGGGTAGTAACTTGTAGGATGGAATTGCCTCTTCCAAAGACCAAGCTAGTATCTTGATTTCTTATCTAAGGGACTAACAGGATCATCCACTCCTTCATCTGTGTTGTCTTGGCCCCTCATGTTTCAGCTATTTGTTTGTTCTGTCCCTCCTTGCAGAAGTTTACTATTCTGCTAAATTACCTAGGTCACAAGCACAGACACAGTGTAATTGAGTTATTCTTTGTAACAACAGAAGACGACTGACAATAAAGGTATTAAAACTAAGAGATTAGCTCAGCATGGGTGGATAGGGGGGACATGAAGTAAGTGTTGGGTTTGCATGGAGTTAATTTTTAACACAGTAGAGAGGGTTGATCTCATTTCAGTGAAGAAGGGAGATAAAGGGTCCCCTGCACCCTACAATGAACAGCATGCCTGCAGAGTATGGGAACCATGTATGGCACTAGGGATACACAGAGTGGATGTGCAAAGCTGTAAGAGCAGTAGAAAGATCCACCCTTATCTTCCCTGCACTGACACCCTCCCTGCTTCTAATTGGTTGCAGAGACTAGCAGAGACTCCTCCTTCTGGTTCCTGAGGGTGGATCTTTATAGCCCCTGTAAAGACATTACTGAGTCTAAAAAGAGAGATTACTCAGTACAGGTCAGGCACTACTTAAGATAAGGTTTTTGGGTGCTGAGTTTAGCTGTGAATAAAAAATGTTTCATTAATTTTTGGGAAAATGTAAGTGTATTTCATTATTTAAAAAGTACATTTTAACTAATAACATGCAAGCTCAACTGAAACACAATAGAACCACTGTGCACATTATGTTTTATGTACACAACATAAATTACTGTACAAGATAGAGTAAATGGAATCCTTCTATGGAAAAATGTTGTGCTAAATATTAAATGTAAACAACAAACATGTCTTACTTTAATCTAGATGAATTATGTAAACCTAATTATCAAAAAAGAGACAATTGAATGTTTAATACTACACTTTTGATATGTTTTGTCCTCTTCACTTTGTGAGACTAAAATAAGTAAATTAAAAACTGGTAAAAATAAATTACAGCGTTAGCATTTCTAAAATACAGGGCAATTTTCTATGCTTTTATAGAAAATATATCTATCTAATAGCCAATGTTGTCCAATTTTGGTTATTTGCTGGAAACAAAAGTGAGCAATATTCCTTGCTACACACAGAAGCATAAATGATTTGTAATTGGATTTACCTACTTAAAATCATTAAACAAGATATTATATTAAATAAAGGTTCAAATTTATGTGTACGTTTTAATATTAGGATAGCAAGCTAAAAGTGAATAATTGTATATCGTCTGACAGAGAACATGAGGTGGCAGCATTTACATCTAGCAATATAGCTGTTCTTGAAACCTAAAACGCTCAGTTTCTCAAGAAAGTTCTAAAACATCCAAATCTTTGCTGTACTTTAGTGCTAAATCAGTTGCAGCTTTCTGTAATTCCATCATCTCCAATGTGACAAGAGATGGCAAAAAAAAACTGAAAATCTTGAAGTTTTCATTAGTGTTTTGGATTTGCAGGTAAATCATAGATAAGTGTCAAAAACCCAATATTTAGCAGACAGTTTGGCACCTACATCGGTGCACTCATATGATGCTCTGACTTTATGTTATTTTGCTACAGAAATACTTTTTCATACTTCCTACAGAAAACAATACTATTTCATAAAATTAACATTAGTTCCTTTAAAGTTTAGAAATGCTAGAGAGTACCATAAGTGACAGATGGTTTTAGGATCCGATAATAACGATCAGTGCCGAGCCTTACACAAATGATAATTCACTTTACAAGGGAAAAAGGTGACAAGAGAAAAAGAAGTGGGAAGAAAGAAGAAAAAAGTTGGCTTTTTACAGGGGCACTAATTTTTTTTTATCTGGGAAAAATTAGGTAGCTTTATTCATTGTAAAGATTTGTAAGTATACATAATATAACATAGCATTCAGAGCCTGAAGCTTAGTTGTTTTATGTTTAAACAATCTTAAATGTGAGTGAAAGAATAACACACCTCTCCTTACCGACACATTTCACCTATTGAGGCTTCCTCAGGGGATTTGGAGAGATGAGTTTAGAAACCTTGCAAACTAAAGGAAAAAACAAAATAACATGTTCAAGTATTTTACCTAAAGTTGTTTTTTGTAAACACATTGGCCCTAATTCATCAATGAAATCCGCGCTCGCTGGTCGCGCGTACTTTCGCTGTTCTTGACCTGTCTTTGCCTTACCCCTTGTACTTTGCTTATTTGGACTTAACCCTTACTGTGCTTTATGACACTGAATAAAGCCTGATTGAAGGGTATCTGGAGTTGGTTGTGGTTTGTGTGCCCAGGCGCATTACACAGACTCAATGAAAGAATATAACCTACATATGTTGAAGTTGGATGAATAATAAAGGCTGTCTGTACGCCGCCATCTACACAAAGGGGTTGGCGCTGTGTACACAGCACCCTTATAAATATTAAGTAAAATCTTGGAAGATGATAGCGCGCATGCGATGAAGAGCCGCGGATGCACAGTAGTTCAATTGAAGCCATGATGTTTGGGCTAGTTTCCGCCCCAATCTTGCAAGTAGACCACGCTTGTGTGATTTAGAATTTCAACTGATTGGGATTAGAAAGACTTCCACCCTCACCCTAAACTAGGCGCACATACGATATGCACGTAATAGTTTAGCTAAATCCTTATTTTTAAGGATTTAGTCTTAATGTAACATAAATGTTTATTCAATGTGCTAAATAAATGGCATTTCTAACGTTTTTTATTTAAATTTTCAAAAATAATAAAAAAAACAATTCGTTTACATAAACTGGGACTAATTAGTTTAGGAAACTGATTGATACTCTGTAGATCAGAACACTGGAGAACTTTTTTTGTTGCTTATGTAACTTACTTCTGGGAGAAATTGTATTTATTCACACCAAATATCAAGTTTTTCAGTAAGAAAAATGAATTCAACATCCTTTCCAATCAAAATGATATATAGATTGTTTTTAAAAAATGACTTTAGAGAGGGAAATGCCTCTCAAAACACCCATTAGCCATCTGCCACAGTATAGAACTTCACCAAAGAAATATACCATATGCTATAATCAGGAACTATTTAGATTCTCAAGCTTACTTCCATTTTAGACTAGTATAAGCTTACATGTACCTGTGCATTGCAGCCTTTGTGCTAATTTTATCTATATTTATATTTCATTACATTTTAACAGGATCTAACTTCATGATATTTAATTATGTTTAAAATCGAATGAACAATACCCCGAACAATAAAAAGAAGGAGACTATATAAACAATATTTTGTACTGCTTTGTTTTGTGCAGATAATGTTAACTAAAAGTGTGTGCAGATAAACACACGAAAAAAAATGCAATAAGCATCTTTTCACATAGCTCTTAAAGCAGATAAGGCAACATAAATTTGAGAATTTATTTACAAAGTACTACTGCCAGCTTTCAAAGGCCAACTCTTGTATAGGGATGTGCAATATTATATGTTTACCAAAAATGCACTGTCTTCTTTACTCTCTGTTTTTAACAGCTGTACTGGGTATTGTTTTTAATGTAATGTGAATAGAAATATGTATTTATTTATAAATATGTATTTATTTATATATAATTACCAAGTATGTGGGAAAGGCTAGTGGCTAATGAAATTTGTCACATTAAATAGTTATTAACAAATTGCACACGTTATACTACTCCAAAATTACATATCAAGAAATATTAGGTATCCCACAATAAGTGAGTAGTTTTTGAGACCCAAATCACAGATTACATCTACCATAAAAACACATTTTTATTGCTGAATACAAACAGATCATTATAAAAAAAACACTTTATATACAATGTTTATTAAAAGATCATCATACCTTATACAAACAAAACTATCTAACAGAGTTTGTGTACACATTAGTTTTAGCATTTTCTAAATAGTGACGCGTTTCATGGACCATGCCGCTTCCTCAGACCAAATATTGAGGCTTACATTGTTCTTTAACATGCTCGATCTCATACTGGCACAATGAAGTTGCTAAGCATGGATCGGTTAACATTCTTCCTCACCTCCTTTTTCCTGTTTTAGATATGCTTGCCTTGAGCATTGATACACATTCATCAGTGAAGCTGGGTGATCCAGCAAACCTGGAATGGATCTGGCCCAGGATTGAAAACATTTGCTAACAAATAGACAAAAATAGCTGGATTTTAGGAAATCCATTCCAGGTTTGCTCAATTACTCAGCTTCAATGGTGAAAGTGTATTCTCTCCAGCCTTGGAGAACTTAGGGCCAATACAAGAAAGATAGCTTGGTTATAGCTCCTATGAGTCGTAAGCTTTAATACATTGCATGTTCGAGCAATAGTAGTGTTATTTGAATATGCCTCTATGCAGGTCTATCTATGTATAACTGCACAAAAGATAATGGTTGGTTTGGATTTGACTGAAGCCAAACCAAAATTCACCCTTTCAAACACCTGATTTATTAAAGTTCTCCAAGATTGCACTGCACTAATTGGCAAATTTGAAGCTTCACGCTGTATCCTGGCCATATCTATTATCTTATGAGAAAGGGGTATATGGGCAATCACTAGCACTTAATGTGAATGTGAGTTTAATATTAATTTAATTTTTTGAGAAATATTGTTGATACATTTTAATTTGTTTATGGAAAAATATCATACTATTTGATTATAATTGGATTACGATCTGTAGGTCCCCATTTCTTGATGAAGCAGACATCCGGGAAACATGTAGAAACTGTGGAAAATCTCAGTTTAAGAGGTTTCCACAAGGAGATTTACACAAATATGTGATTTTAAAAACAATCCTTTATTGTTTTATACAGATTTTAATATGTTAACTTTAAACAAAATGTAATGTGTTTTTTTTTATATTCTCTCATTGAATGATTGATATTCACTTGACCTAAGTCCCTAAATTATTTACGGTTCTCCTATAGTAACCCGGACTGTCTTTTGTTTCTATGTAATATGAGATATGGTCTGGTATGTTTGAGTCCTGAATGGCACAAATACCACAATCTTTCAGATCAATTCCAGGTTTGCTTTATCATACAGGTTCATCCATGATAGTGTATTATCTCCAGTTTTGCAGAGCTTTAATAATAAATCAGACCGTTTTTGAAAAGATGAGCTTAAGTAAATCGTAAAAATACACTGCGGGAAGCTGCTACTATGTTGTTGATATGCGAATATCATTAAAAAAATAAATATGGAATCATAACATATGTCATAAAGATGTAAAATATTCATTCTGTCATATCATATATATATATCATATATATCATATAAAAACCATTTATTGAATTTGCTTGGTGGATAAATATGTAACTCATGTTAAATAAAGAAGTTTTGAAATATATTTTACTATGTTTGTTTGGAATCTCTGATAGCCTTTTGGTAATAACTGTGAAAGAATGATTTTATTCTGTAGATACTTTGCAGCTATTATAATAATCAGGAATAAATTTACCATCAAATGCAGGAAATAAATATTTTTACCCTTACAGCAAACAGTTTAATCTTAAGCAATCACTATGAAGATGAAAATGATAGTGTTGATGATGGATCTTTAGTTGGACCTTCTTTAAACACCCTACGGTCATACAGGGAACATCGAAATTGGTTATTATTAGCTTTCATGTATATAAAGCTTTAGATGAAAAATAATTGTTCTGCAATGTGTTCTTTTTTATAAGGCAAAATCTATCTAACCCTAAAGCAAAAATAATTACCAGCTGAGCATTTAGAAATGCCCTATTGTGTGTTCTGCTATGTTATTTCAATATGTTATATTTGTATGTGTGACATGAATAATTTACTTATATTTTTCAAGTTTCACTTGCAAACATTGTTGTGGAAAAGCTGTCTTTATTCAACATGAAAAACTGTGGGTAACAAGACCAAAAAAAAAAATGGAGGAAAACACACTGTTTGCTCCCAGAATAGAATGAATAAATATGCAAAGAACAGAATCTACCATTTAGATCCTTCTGCTAATTCCACTCTAAAATACTAAATGACTGCTATCCATACCAGTAAAACAGTAATACTCCCACCAAAGGGGCATCAAGAACTAGGATATTTACCACTTACCCAAAAATAACTAGTGACAAACTATATTGTCTGGTCCACGGCAACAGACAGATGGACTAAACAGGTAAAATAGTCCTTAGAGCAAGAGTATTCTATTGGCTCACCATATATGAATGTAAGCTGTTCCTTGCCACTAACTTTTCTGATAAATATAGATAGTGGAACCCCCAAAATGCTGATGTCATCCCCACATAATGCACTGTGTGAAGGGGTAAGGAATGCTTAACACACAGAGTGCAGGTGTCAGGAGTAAAGGTGGATGAGAAATAGACAGCACTGACGCCAGCTAAAAGGACATGGATGTTAGACAGGCCAAAATCTTGTAATACCCTTTATCTAATTTTCTCTGTAATCAAATCTCCTTGAGCCTTTATAACCCACAGGACACAGCATGTCTGGTATCTGATATATTAGCTCTCTCTGATCCCCAGCAGCAAAAGGGATCAACTCTCACCTAATGGGGCAACAGGTAAATAGCTTTTGCGGGTGAGTCGGGTTCCAGTGTTTCATTGGGTTACCCTGCTCATACAACATTTGGGCAGTACCCACTTATTCACACATTCAAGTGTCAGACTGTCCTATCAGAAGTGTTCCCTATCATATGCTCCCAATATGCGTTGCCCAGCCCAAATAATTCCAGTATGGGCTGCGGACATCCAGTCATTTCTGTATACACTGCCCAGTCCCAGTACTTACACTATACACATAGTATGCATGGCATAAGATGGCCCTATTGGATTACCCTAATTTGCATATTAACATTCTGTGGGGCACTGTGTCAAATGCTTTAGCAAAGTCCAAGTATACTATATTAAATGCTACTTCACGGTCTACCTGTTTACTTCCTCATAAAAAGAGAGTAAATTTATTTTACAACTTTCTTGAATCCATGTTGACTATTACTAGCAAATACTATTGTATGTGGTCCTTTATCAAACTCTCTAGAATGCTACCAACTATAAAAGTTAAAATTACCAGTCTGTAGCTACCTAATAATGACTTCCTTTTTTAAAGATAAGAACCTTACACCAGTCCACTGTTACCATGCCAGTGATTAAAGAATCCCCAAAAAATAAAAACAATGGCTTTGGAATAACTGAGCTCAGCTCTTTGAGGACACATGGATGTAATCCATCAGGTCCTGGTGCTTTGTCAACCCCAATTTTGCCCAACTGTTTCTCAATCATACCAATTTTGAGCCATTGTGGCTCATTTAAGGCAATGTAATTGCTATTAGCAATTTAAACTTCAGCGCTACCATTTTCTTTTGTGTACACAGAGCTAAAGTGTTTAGTAAATCCACCTTTTCTTTATTCTCAGTTACCAACACCGTGACACCTTTTAGGTCTACATGCTTAGATCTGATCTTTTTGAAAATATTATATTTAAAAATGTTTTGGGGTTGGCCTTACTTTCTTTTGCAATCTGTCTTTCATTTCAAAGTTTTGCACATTTGATTTCCTTTTTACATCTTTTGGTATATTCTTTAAAATTTTCAAATGATGAAGGTATTATTTCATTTTTATATTTTTGGAATGCCCTTTTGTTATTCTTCATGGCTATGGCTTTTTTTTAACAGCTGTAAGCCAAATGTGTTTGAACGTTATTCTCTTAAATGTATTATGCATTGGAATATAGCTTGCAATGTGTTTATGTAGAACATTGCCATTTTTGTTCTGTGTTGTTTGAGGACAATATTTTCCCAGTCCATGTCATAGAGAGCCATCCTTGGAAATGTAAATGTAAAGTTCTTATTTTTTTTTATTTTGCTTCATGTTTACAACTTAAATTATATTATATTAAACAGTGGTACCTTGGTATAAGTCTGCTTTGGAATAAGTCCAAATTGATATAAGTCCTGTTTGGACACAAAAAATCTTGCTTGGTATACAACCTTTGCTTGGTATACAACCTTTGTGATAGAACTTGTATGGGTCAAAATGAGTCACAACATCGCACACTACCCTTATTTACCTCTCTCGAGACAAAGCCACAACTGCCCACGAGCGTCAGTACGCCAGTTGCTATCATTCAGTGAACAACACGTGCTATAACTCTCTGTAAATTACATACCATCTCCTCCTCCCTTCTCAGCACCATCCTAGTAGGAACTCGACTCTTCTCAGCATGGTAAAGGGAGGTTAAATTTTCATTTATTTCATCTAATTGCTTTTGTATTTATGTATTTTAGTATTAAGCAGTGTATAAATTGTTTCATACAGCCCCATCAATGTATAATATGCCAATACCAATAGGATTTTTTTCATGGAAACGGATTAATCAATTTCTTTTTATTTCTTATGGGAAAAATTTGTTTGGTATAAGTCCAAGGAACTGGAACGAATTAAGGACTTATACCAAGATACCACTCACTGTATTATATTAAGGTCACTGCTACCCAGATTTTCTTTTATATGCACATTTGTTATAAGCTCTGCATTGTTAGAAAAAACTAGGTCCAGCATAATATCATTTCTACTTGGGGCTTCTATAAATTGTACCATAACTTATCTTGTATTAAACTCATAAATTTCCACCTATTTGCTGTACCTGTAGTGCTAATACTTCAATCAATGTCATGGTAGTTATTATCACCCATCACTACCACTGCCCCAGGCAAAAATTAATTGACTCCAAAAATTAACTTTGTATTATGCATCCCCATATGTAACTCCACCAATATTGTCTCTGTAGAGGGTATAGACAGAAATGTTAACAGACCATTAAGGCTTTAAACTCCCCTATTTCACTTGCCAGACTTCTAGCATTGGTGAACAGGTTCTTCAAACCATTGCTGCTTTACCAGCAGTGTTTGTGAATTCTTTTGTTTTTCAGTACAAATAGTACTGAACACTAGCACAGTTTGATACCTAAATATTTACTTTTAAACATTTTGCTTGTATTCGGGTTTTAACACTACATTTTGGATACTAATGTCTACGGTATTTGGCAAACCATAATTGCTTGGCCTGGGGGCTTATTCACATTTTTGCATTGCTATAACACGCATAAATGCACATTATATTCTTTAGTCCAATGCAGTACCATTCATTCTGAATAGCACCCCAATGTAACTTGTGCACCCTTTTTGGTATGTAATGGTGTTATGGTACATTAGGTAACCCTTCTAAATAAATTATTTGATTTGCAGCACAAGCACATATTAACACATGATATAACGTCTGTTATATGTCTAGGATAATGTACTACAATAGTGTAATTGAGGCTTGATAATTGCAGATAAATAAATATTTGCTCTTGCACATAAAAATGACAGTATCAAGCCTGTTATTAGTTGTACTTATATCATTTGGTAAATCCAAAAATCAGATATATTAGGAAGAGTTTGTAAGTGGAAGAAATAATTTTCCACTTAGTAAAATAAAGTTTCTATTTGTATTTGGAAAATAATTTTAATTTTTTTCCAGGTAGGATATGAGATAATATTAAGATAACATTTATTATTTTTTATTCAGTCTACAGATGAAAACAGCAAAATATAAAAACATTTTCTATGTGTCTTCGTACAGTAACTTTGACCCAGTTTCTATACCATAAGATGGTTTCTTCACAAATTAGTTCTCCTGAGTATTGGAATTTAAAATACATGTATGTTATGTAAAGAATGACACTTTTATGAAGGCCTAAGAAAAAACACAGGTTTTAATATTTCTTTGGAATTTGCATTTTAATTTAAAGCAAGGAAATAAAACAGTAATTTGTATCTTAAAGCATGCCAGACAGCAATTTTACCTACATGCACAATTCCATTGCTGAATAATCCTTTCCTAAGCACTCATGTCCATATCATAGATATGTGCAATAGAATGAATTTTATATGTATGTTTACAAATACATCATGATACTATTGCTATTTTGAGGGCACAATGACAATCAATAAGTGAAATTCAGTTTGACTGGTGGCCTTTCTCATCAATATGCATATTTCTTGATTAGAGTTGTCTGTTGAGGTCTGAGGGTGCTCATATTTGGGATTCTACTTTAATACTGTAAAACCGACAAAGTTAAATAATAACCAATAATCCAGTTACAAGGTACATCAGGCTATGCAAAATTTGAAGTCTAAAATAACCTCACAAACTGGTAATTTCATGCAATTATCATGTATTTATAACATTTTAACTTCATAAGTCTGTTATGGCCCTTTCTCTCTGCAATGCCAGACTGGGGACAGAAAGAAGACCTAGCTATGTTGCTTAAAAAGTTAGGTCCGTCAGCCTGACTAAGGCTGGGTCAACACGGACGTTTTTAAAACACATGTAAATGTTCCTATTGCGCCTATATGCGTTTTTAAACACTTATATTAGCGTTTTAAAGCTTGCCTTTAAAATGCTGGAAAACACCTACGCCGCGTTTTCTTTAACGCGTTTAAGTTTTTAGTGCTTGAAAACGCAGGAAAACGTTCTATTGAAGTCAATGGACAAGTTTATCTGCATTTTCTTGTGTTTTGGGGGGTTTTCCAGATTTATTCCAGCGTTTGAATTTTTTAAACAATGCAAGCAACGTTTAAGATAAAGCTCATAAACGTGCCTCCAGGAAACATCCTAGCCCAGTGGAATGCATGTGGATTTTAAACAAGGGCAACAACTAATATTCTTTGTTATAAGTTGATTATTCACAGCTATATTTTATACATATATAATGTATACTTTAAGGATGTATTGTATACTTTGATGCAGGGATGGATCAAGAATGTGTACATTAGTGCATATTTAAGTGCTTGAAATATGTTTTGAGCTGCACAATTTTAAAAGCATTGTTGAGTAAAAAATGTAAATTGCAATAAATCCTGTTGTAGCTTTTTAAATGATGGCAAGCATCTGTGGTGTGCTTTCTAAAGAGTTAAATTTAAACGTCTGTGAAAAGTGATCTTTTTGCCAGAAACTGAAATTAACAGTCTTGGCTGTCATTACCAGCTGGGCTCCTGGTATGGTGCTACACATTACAGCACAGAGCCTTCAAATTCAGCTAGTGTTAATACATGTAATTTACAGAAGAAAATCAATTAGCCTCAAACATTTATTAGGTACAATATTCTGTTCATTATTTGCATTATTTGCATAGAGATCTTTGCAAAAACAAAAATAGGTAGGAAAAATAGGAAGGTAGTCAGAATTTAACGTAATGGTTATTATTAAACATCTACTTACCTAAAATTTTAATTAAAAAATACATATTATATATACAATTTGAATAGAATAGATAAGAGAAGATTATGATTGAAAACATTGGATGGACTAATTGAATCCAAAAAAATTATTAACCTCCTATGTTGTCATTTGCTGGTCCAGTGTTGCAAAAGTAACAGGTATTACAATAAATTACCATTGGAGTTATCATACTGTTTTTTTTTCTCATTTTGAAAACCACTTTAGTATACACCTATATATGTATAACTAAAACTTTTTTTCCCTGAAAATGCCATAAGTAAAGGAATCTCTGTTTATGTTATACTAGATGGCACTGTGTCTTAATGTAAAGTGTATAAAAAAAACTCTTATGTCCTTGTCTGAGACATTGTTAAAGTTTGTTAAACACTTTACATGAGGACACAACACCATCTACTGGTGACCAACAATAATCCACAAAAGATCGGTTAAAAGCAAGTGATTCATTATAACCAAATCAAATGTACAAAAATAAAACACAGTCAGGTTAGCATTTCAAATGTTTTTCTTCATTTAAATACATTTTAAAAATAACGCACCATGGATGTATTTAGTCACATTCATTTAATTGGTAACTTTGTTAAGTACCATTTTGAATGTTAGCAGTGACTGCTGCATTTTATGCCCCAGCTTTAACATTGGGTCAAAGCACTTTCCTATATTTTTTAGGAAAAAATAGGTATCTTGATTTATATTCTGTACAGGGCCTGCAGGGTGGGTCCTGGAAATTAGTTATGTCTACCCTTAAAATAGTGCAGGGTCTCTTTAAAAAAAAAGGTGTATTCTGGGAAGAAGTCTGAGATTAGTAGAATGGAAGAGAAGTCTACTCCCAAATTCGTTCTAAATGTTCTGGTAAAAAAAGATGGCGTATGGGTCTATAGTGGTAAAGTTTTCAGGTATAACTGCATAGCAGTTGTCTCTGTCATCATAATGATGGTAATTATGTTTGGTAAATTGCATATTAATGTTTTTATATTTCCAGTTACATATTTTGTCATATTGTGAATGGTGCAAAACATGCAATTTCATTTTTAAGGCAATGAAAATGTATTAAACTGTATCGATCTTTGCAGTTTGCACTTTGACCATCACTGGTCCTATGTGTTAAGATACAATGCTATAAATATTTCCTTGTAACTCTGATGCACATATTTGAGCTCTTCAAGTCCAAAAAACAGACTACTGCAAATTTTATCCTTAGCCAGACATCCGAGGGTATTATTCTACAAATTCTGTCTGGCAAAAGATACTGCATGTAGGTCATGAAATTACATTTTTTGATTCAAGTCTTACCTGCAAGGAAAAATATCTACCTTTTTTTTATTTTAAAATTTATAGCCTTTATAATTACTTTATAGTGACAACTTTTCCAAGCGGATAATGCCATTGCCATTTTTGAAGTGTATTTTGCTGTTGGCAGCCAAACATTTTTATTTTATTTTATGCCATTTATGGGTTTTTATTTTACATGTTTTTGTGATAGACATGAATGATGGTATTACTAGATAAATACAATGGCCACAAAGTCCAATAAAGAGGCTAATTCCCCAATCAGTGACACAGACAGCCATAAAAACCTGACAGAGGTTCTTACCTTTTCATGTTTTTCTAAATTTAGAAAGAAAAAATGTTTGCTTTTTTACACTTAAAAATCAATAATTTTGTCTCAGTGCAGTGAAGTGCAATTTATATGCAAATCTCCTAAATAAACAAAATATTTTTCTGTGTGAGTCATGCTAAATATGTGCTTTTTCTTGCAATACACAGCTTCTAATTTTTCACATGCATGTAATGCATGTAATTGTTAGGGATGGAAGACATCACAATGAGTGCTTTTCCCAGAAAGGGTTAGTATTTTTATGGAACTGCACTGATTCTTTGTAACTTGCTCTGTTCAGATGTTAATAGTGCTGAGCAACGTTCTGTAAATCCCTTATGAAAAATGTAACTGTTTTGGTTACAAGGTATCATAGCCAAGTGTTATTTTACTGACTAAAGCATGAATAAAATATTGTCCCTGAGAAAAAAATGACCATTTTTAAAAGCAGTGAGCTAGAAAACGCGCAAGGTCTATTATCTTTTTGTGCATGGTTGCATATAACTTTATGTATTTGTAAATGTGATTATGTACATCACATAGATCACACCACAAACACAGGTAAACTTATTTTTGATGTCATGTCCATTTAAAATATATATATCCATCTCAATTCAGTCTCATGTTCCTGCACCTTGCCTGATTTCTGTCTGTCTCGAGTCGCCTGCCTCTGCGTGCATGGGGGCCATGACCTGACAATTGCCTGCAGCGTAACATCCTCACCTGTAAAGGTTCTGGTGAAGACTGGGCAGCTGTTTAGACTCTGCACCCCACCCAACTTTAAGCCAACTGAGTTGGTGACACGGAGGGTCCACCATCCTGCCCTGCGGCACCGTGACACAATATATATATATATATATATATATATATATATATATATATATATAAAACAGGGCATATTTTTAGGAAAATTTCTATTTGTAGGGCCATGGTATAATTTTAATTTTGAATAGCTGTTACCAAAGCTTGTTTCCTCAACAGTTAATCTTAAAGAAGGTAACGAAACGTTGCTATGATCAGTGTTTAAAGAAAAGTGAGTGCATTAAATAGTGGGGGACCTGATATTTCATTTTTTTATTTTGGGAATAGAGAATCTTAGGATGACAATTGCTGAATCTGTGGTGGATTTCATTGTACTTTCTTCATTGTAAGCTGTGAAAAATGTGGTTTGTCCCTCTATATACTGTTAATACAGATAAATTCTAGAGAAGAAAAAAAACTTTTATGAAAATAATAAATACGAATTGCTGTTCAATATTGGTGCTTTGAAATGGCAGTGAAAAGCTACTAAAAGCGATGACAAAATCAGCCATCACACTCTAGTAAGCTGACTCCAGTCTCTTCCTCAATATAAAACTGACCCTGAATTCTGCTGTAAAATGTTTTCTTTAGTTGTAAAGGTTCGTGTAAAGCTGCAAAGTTCTGTATTCTTCTTTAACACTTTCTACCCTCACCAAGAGTAAGAATCAAAATGAGAAAGAAACTCCTAGTCTGTCTCCTATATAAGGAGGAGAGGACTGAATACTTATTGGTACTGGAGGTAGATATGCATGCTCAGTATACTTTGTACTGAAACCTGGGAACACTCTGTTGGTTGAAAAATCAGAACCCTGATGGATTTATTCTGTAGCTATAGGCACTGTGAAGAAATGTATCTTCCAAATTCAAAAAATAGGCATCAAATCAAAACTGTATCCCATTACTTTCTACTGCAGTAGAAATCTGTAGGCCTGCCAACCCCGTGAAATTAACAGTAGACAAATGGTTTTAAACTGGTAGAAACTTACAGATTTAAACCTGTAGGAGTCTTTGGTGTCATATTTGGGAATCTTTGGTAACAATCAGCTTGAGATGTCAAGGATGGCATTTTCTTTTTTTTTTGAGTACAGAAAGGCAGCATTCATGTAAAAACCTACTGATAGAACATAAAACAGGACACTGGGAAATTACTAAGTGAAAACTATATCTTATTAACTACAGCTTATAATTACCTAAGGGGCAAAAAAGGGGGGGGGGAGTAGGGAAAATACATTTAAAATAACAATTTTTATATAAACAAAGTTCAAACATCTGTTGCACAATATAAAAATGGGCAGAAAACCTAATGTGGTCATCATGAACATCACAATAAATGCTAACAATCATCAACTATAGTTTTGTAAGCTCAATTAATGTGTTCTAGCATCATGCTCTTTTCCCCTATTTTTTAAAATAATGCATTACAAAATACCCTTATTTAATTATTTTGGGATGTGTAAGGGAATAGTTTTATTGAGAATTTCTGCTGACTTTCCTTATTTTGGTCTATATTTCATTATATAGGTACTGCTGGGTTGAATAGGCTTGAGCTTATACTGCTGACGTTATGCAGTACTAATAATATTAATTTTGGTGCATTATTACGTGTTCATCCGTGGGTCATTCATCAGGATAATTGATTTTTTTTTTTTGCTTTTATTTATTTTATTGACATTTGACCATATTGGAAGAGGATGTCTAAAGACTGACCTCAAATGTTTTTATGTTTTGTCAAATACTACTGGTGGTTTTAACATGTTATGCTATTATCCATCCCCTCATAAAGCTGTTTCATCATTGAAACGCGTTGGGAACACAATCATGTTATTGATTTTTGATCTTTGTTAGCATTTGTGATGTCCATGGTGACCACATTAAGTGTTTTACCCATTTTTATAATGTGAAACTAATGTTTGCACTATGTTTATTAAAGATTTTTATTTTATTGTATTTTTCCAGGCATTCCCTACTGGGATATGGCAACTATTTGATACAGTAATAGCTTATCTTGGAGAACAGTTTATGCATTTTTTCTAACTATAGCATATGTCTATAGTGGTATGTGGGATACTGCCCCAGTATATAAGAAAATGAGAAGATAAAAAACTCCTACCCAAAACCCTAAAATGATACAGCGTCAATGATAAATATAATAAATTAATTAATGTAATCATCACAATCCATAGCATGTAAAGAAATGGCTGCACTACAGTGTACACGCACAATTTGCCCTTGAAATAAATACTTTGTCCACCACTTTGCATGTATACTCTTTTTGTTTTCACTTATCCTGATTATTATTAGAATTTGCCTACAACACCAAATAGGTAATGATAACTGGCTACTGTGGAGAGTTAAGGCTCAGGATTAATGTAATGGAACCTAACTTCTGTACTTTATTTACTGAATAAAAAAACTGTAGTATATTAATTAATTACTAAATTCATAAACTTATCATTACCTCTGGAATACTTTCAAAATGGATAATGGGTTGTGAAATGTATCAATATTTTCTTCTTCTGCTTCTTCTGCTCATCTTACATTTTTGCCTAAATTCCTATGTCAAGGTATTGAAAAAAGTGGAAACTTCTTACAATAACATAATTAGCCTATTTTTTTTAAATGCATTCAGTTATTTAAAGCACACGTCCCAATACCTTCTATTATCAGAAAACAGAAATAACATATGTTTCTATAAAACTGTGTTTTTCTACTGTATTGTCTGTGTTTACATAACTAATGTAAAGTAATTAAAAATGGTCTATAGATTGTTGCATAGAGAAAACCCGTGTTGCATTAGCAAGGAGGATGCAACTATATAGGTTGTACAGATGATACTCATTGAGGACTAGAATTAGGTAGGTAGTACAGATGATACACATAGGGAAGTGGTGTTAGATAGGTATTAAAGATGACACCTATATAGGAGCAGTTTTGGATACATAGTACAGATGATTAACATAGGGAAGTATATTTGTAGCACAGGAGAGTGGTGTTGGAAAGGTAGTACAGATTATACTTTAATGGCAGTAGTGTTGGATAGGTACAAATGAGATATAGTGATATCCTGTTGAATAGAGGAATCCTTTGGTCAGGTTTAGTGATTTTTTATGACTTTTATGAAAAAATAACTTTTTTAGAGTTCTGGAAATCGCATTTAAATATTTAACTTTATCAATGGATATACAAATTATTTGTCTGGATTGTCTAAAGGCCAGGGTGTAATAGGCTGGGTACCCACAACCATTACACACAGACCAGATATGAATAATGCAAAAAATGTGTAGAAATCTCAAATCTAACAGATGCTGTACATGTGAAAAGTTTACTAGCAGTGTTAAATAGAAACATACATAGCTTGTTTTCAATAATCGGAAAAAAATCTCACAAAAGGCAAATGTTCACACATTTCGTCAAACTTTTTCATGAGGGAGAGTATACATAACATTTACTCAACAAGTAACTGGGTGGCACCACCCTTCAAATGTTTACCCTAGAATTACCAGCAAACAACACAATTTATGGAATATCAGCAATCAGATAAATTTTTTTGGCATATGTCTTTTTTTTTATCTTGGCTAGCTTATGTAACCAGTAACCCTACATTGGATACTGCTATCATATATAACTTACCATTTCAGCTTTTTCCTAAAAAAGAATAAGGTACAATTTAACAATTCAACTGAGGAAAGCTAAAAGTCATTTTACTATGTGCCATGGAATAGATGATATTTTATTCATACATCTACTTTCTCATGTGATTTATATAGATTTGCTATAATTTTGATCCTTTTGACACCTTAATAATTAATATTTGATCCTCTTAATATTTCATTCACACATATAAATTATCCAATTCCATTATTGTATATACAGCATAAATGTTTTAGTTAGCTCTTTTTAAGTGTGATTTCTTTCATTTAGCTGGATAAAAGTGAACACTGAAAACAATTTTCAAAGTTTATAATATTGTTTATTTTTGGAATATAAAACAATGGACCAAGATCATGCAAATAAGCCAATAAAGTGTATGTGTTTTTACATACATACAAAATTAAACATTTCTTATGGTCTGCATTATAATTTAAAAGCATTTGTGTAACATATATTTTTAGACCATTTACTGCTTTGTTAACACTTCTTTGTGTTTTTGAAAATGTGAAAATCAGGGAAATGAATATGCTGTATGCCTGTAATGAAAATACAGTAGCTTTTTAAGCCTACCTGAATATATTTCTAACATTTAACACTATCAAAATTATAATTTCTCAGAAAAGCTGTTATTAAAAACCCATTTCTAAGCTCTGGTAAAATAATGTTGCTTTGGTTGAAATCCTCTGAATACTGCAAGTGAAAAAGTAAGACTTTTAATGTGCACAAACAGAATTAGGTTAAAAACAACATAACACATATATCAATATTTTCTTGGTTCTCCCAACACAAGCAAGAGACTGGAGAATTGACACATGCCTTTGATAATCCTTGTTTACAGATATTCCTTCAATATAGGAGATAATATGACTTTAAAATTCAAAGCTTCCATGGGAGAATAAAGGCCAACAAGATCTAAACCAATCAGTGAATATAAATAAAGCAATGAAAAAGAAATGAACAATAAAAATACCACAGACGCTAAAACATGACATAAACACTGATATTATATAATAATGCTGAACCTTCAATATACAGCTTGACAACGAAAAAGGATCACAAATTGAGACATGAAGAGGAAGAAAGCCATACTTAT
Organism: Pyxicephalus adspersus; assembly: GCF_032062135.1. Classification (NCBI taxonomy): domain Eukaryota; kingdom Metazoa; phylum Chordata; class Amphibia; order Anura; family Pyxicephalidae; genus Pyxicephalus; species Pyxicephalus adspersus. The sequence goes on from NC_092858.1 coordinate 58,175,628, forward strand.
ACAAACAATAAAGGGAGGCACATTAGTCATATACGTCCTTTTAAATTACTTCAAATTTGAGGCTAAATGTCTAGAGCCATTTTAGACCCAGTTTACTTATATGTATTGAACAGTCATCAGTTTTCAAAACAGGGACTTAATATCCCAATATCACAGAAAGATATATTAACCTCCTGGGCGTTTCACTGATGTCTAGATTTCTGTACCAAAAGCGGTACACTGTTTTTCATGAAATTTGTTTTTAAATTGTAGACCTGTAACTTACAGAAATATGTCCGAACAAGGGTCTAGTAGATATCATGAATATAAAAAAGTTTGAAACAAACAATCATGTAAAAAAAAAAA
>NC_092858.1:58180427-58182137 GCF_032062135.1 Pyxicephalus adspersus
GCGGATTTTATTGATGAATCAGGGGCATTGCCATAGGGAGTATTGTGACCTCTGTGATAAGTATCAAGCATAAATATATTTAATACAAATTAGGTAATGTACATACACTTAATGTATAATATATATGATGCTAGGTTGACTTTAGGACGTTGCACCACATCCTGAATTTAAAATACTGCACCTCTCCATAAATGATAACAGGCAACACAGTTTAAAAAAAACACATGATATCATTCTATAAGTTAATAAAAGATAATGGGACTGATTTACATAAGAATTTGGGAATGAGGACCCAATAAAACATGTGAACACTTAATTTTACAGTCATATGCAAAAAATAGGTATACAGGTATTAAAAAGAAAGTTTATTGTATGAAAAAATCTTATTTCTTATTATTTCAGGATGTCCTCAGGCTTGATGTGATGAACAAGGATTCAAAGGAAGAAAACCATCCCATAGTGGTAATTCCTGATTCTGTCAGAATAAATCTAATAGTGATTACATACGTCTATGAAATATTAGTAGACGTGTTTTGATTGGAACTGTAGGCTAAGTCCATACGTGCCCAGGGAATAGCTGTTTTGTGGCAGTTGACAACTTGCAAAGCACTCAGAAGGCTTAACCTCTATGCTGGATCTCAATAAACCAGTGTGGCCCCATTCATTCACAATATCTAGGTATAAGGAAGCCATAACTGCACTGCAATCTTCCTGAATTTAGCTTAATCTGCCTTACTTCCTGGTGTGTCAGTCAAAAATTTCAAATTTTTAGAAACCTGTTCAATTTTAAAAAACATACAAATAAAAATCCCTTATAATGACCAGACATTCATGTATTAGGTAACACCAGGCACACTGCAATTGATAGTATGCTCACTGATAGATTGTTGCATTTGGCCCAATTTAATAAAGCTCTCCAAGGATACACTTTAGAATGTTCTAGCACAAACCACTTGAAAGACACCAGTGGTTGGTAAACCAAATGGCATGCAATGAAGGTACAGAAATATTTCAAATGCAGTTGAACATAAGAGCTAATGCTGTTGAGTTAAACACTGATGCATACCAGTATGTTCAACAAGATAACCTGCTTTAAAACAAACTTAAATTCCTGATCTAATGTTAGACAATATTGGTCAATCTTCAGCATAAAGGAGACCATTAGCAGCTAAGAGCACTGGGTCATCTGTAGAGCCAGGATAGAGTATGGTTTTGTGTAAACAAAGTACTAAAATCAGACTTACTTTAAAAAGCACATCAGAAAAATAAAACACGAAATGCGCAGGGATGAAAATATTGTTCAAGAAACAGAAAGGGTCATAAAGAAAAATACTATGTAGCTTTGCTGCTATGTAATTTTTCATAGCTGTTACAGTTATTATTATTTAGTATTATTAAACAGGATTTATATAGCAGCACTGTACATTTTATAGGGATTGCAAATGACAGACAGATACAGACAGTGACACAGGAAGAGAGGACCCTGCCCCAAAGAGCTTACAATCTAGGAGTTAAATGTCTTGGCCTAGTCTTTAACAGCAGTCAATCATCTACAAATTACACATGTACATAAACATTTATTTAGTTAGTTATTTTGCAGTGTTCATGCATTTGTTTCCCACTCTTCTTCACAAAATTAAATGATCACTTACAAGGAGTTATTACAATACATTTCATGCAAATGCTGCTGTCAGGCAAGGGAAACAAAAT
>NC_092858.1:58182997-58185128 GCF_032062135.1 Pyxicephalus adspersus
AGAGAGAAAACAAGTGGCCTGCATGGAATAAGTTAATCATCTTGTGAAATAGTGTGTAGCTGTATGCATTACCTGCCAAACAATATTAAAAATCAAACCATGATTCTATTTTCTTTATCCAATGCCAACACAACTAGATAATAGCATTCCTTTGTAAGCTCTCATTTTCTTTCCAGTTTTCAAGCATTTGTAAACACATTCTCTAAATTGCAGTTACATTTGCACATTGATCTACTGTGTCATCTGCAGTGCATTTTAAGATGCATTTTTCTGGCCTTGCAAGTTTTTTTTTTTCATCATCTATACTTCCCCACCTTGTCTCACCTTCTGTTAATGCCTGGTCTTTTTTTATCCTTAAGATTATCCTAACTCCCCTATTATTTTCTTTCCTATCATCACCTATTTACCTTTGTTTAAAAAGCATCTAACAATTTGTGTAAGGTCCATTAATTCAGGTGTAAATCTATTTTAGCATTCAAATCGTGTGTAGGAAATCAAAATCTTCCTTATAGTTAGACTTATTCTACAAACAGCTTGCTTTGTTTCTTCTCTTTTCCTGCTTTGTGTTTGGCACAGATGTTTCTAGAGAAAACAACACTGAAGGTGTTCTTCAATCCTTCGATCCCATGTCAGTTGGGTTATTCCAATTCTTTCTTAACATACCGTATTCAAAGTTAGCATGCATTCCTCATCACTACTCCTTAGCATATTATCATAGTAAAACCTAAATTTGCCACAATTTGCCACTGAACACTCGACACCTTACCTATTTGCTAAATTTAGCTAGTTTGTCTTGGTGTTTAAACATTAAACCAGGTGTTCCTTAATAAAGAATACTACTCTCACAGCTACTATACCCCAATTTCCAGTATGATCACCCAGAGACTTCTTTCTCACCAAACACATATATACCAATGACTGCTTCTCAAAGTTGTCAATTTTACCTTAGTGGGACATGTGTTACTCCACATTTCCTATGTAAGTTTCCAAAGGGACAGCCTAATTAATTTACTACTGTTAGAACCACGGCTATATATGTCATATGACACCAGATTGCACTCAAACAAAATCTTCAACCCCCCGCTACTCATTATCCTAGTTACAATGTTAAATAGCTAATTTCACAACAGAGTTACTTTAAGTTATTTACTTTAAGTAGAGTCTTTGCAACTCCAGTGGTTTCAAACTGCTGCTGTTTCAGCTCCAGCTGTTTTAATTCCACTTATAGTACAGCCACTTGAAAGAGCAAGCTACTTGTAATGAGGAAGGTCAAAAATTAGCTATGTGCTTTAACTTACATAAGGTGAAACCATCCCTTACTAATTAGGTATGCAGAGCGAAGAGACAGAAAAAATGTAGTTTTAAATGAGAGAGGTAAAACTAGCAGGGAAAGTTGGAAAATTTTAGAAAAATGTACTTTGTAATAGAAAAGAGAGAAAGAAAGGAAGATGTATTTTACCTATTCAAAGTTATGGTGTGTATTACAAAGAATCCAAGGTAAGCCAATGGTTTTTTTTTTAGAGTTTGGAGTCTTAATAAAGTCATCTGATTGAAATTTTTGTTTTTACCGTTGTTAGCAAAGCACTGGCACAAGACTTATTTATTCATTGTTCATCAAATTCACAAAAGGCAAGATGCATATCATAGCATGAGGCTATATTTCTAGCTCAGGATAATTTAATAAAATGAATCAGCTTTTTAGAAATATTTGAATACCAGACAATTCATTTGTAAACTGATTCTCCACTGATTGATTTCCCTCATAATGTGATGTTATTTTGAAACAATACATTTTCTTATCACTGGTACCTTTGTGTAGCTTAAAAACAAACTTATTCTGCTTTTTTAGTAGTTTGTTTTTAAATTAACCTCTAATATAAGGCCTGATTTATGAAAGCTCTTCAAGGCTGGAGAGGATACACTTTCATCAGTAAACCTTGGTGATCCAGCAAACCTGGAATAGATTTCTAAAAAGGCATTTGCTATTTGTTAGCAAATGTTTTGAATCCTGGACCAGATCCATTCCATGTTGTATATCCTGTCCAGCCTTGGAGATCTTTCATAAACCAGGCCAAAGTTACTGCTCAAAGGTTATCCTTGTTAGGGTTTAATATCAAACATAATAATATCA
>NC_092858.1:58186485-58189053 GCF_032062135.1 Pyxicephalus adspersus
CCTTATGTAAGAAAAAATCATAGCAATAGAGAGTTCATAGCAATTGATAAAGGCAATTTTGGTACTTTTTACAAATAAAGGTTTAACCAACTCCATAGAAGCAAATAAAACAACAGGTTCCAAGAGGTCCCACAAGAAGTCACGACACAATCCAATGCCAGGATCATAGTTCCTGAACATATTTCTTACAAAATACCATCTGAATAATATGATATGTTGTAGATTGACTCATATAAAAAATTATATGTTTATGTTTTAGACTGTACAAAATAAATGTTTCTCCTGAGGAAGCTTTATTAGCAAATCCCTATGAGGAATGCTTATCAATATATGTGCATCAGCTTTACTGTAAAGAAAAGGAAATGCAAGATACTCAGCACTAACGTGGAGCATGGTGTCTGATTTTATTGTATTTTATGATTTTGTATATTTGAATAAAAAGTAGTTTTTAATACTACCCTTATCCTGATATTTTCCAAGCAGTAACCATTAAGGATGTAGTACAATATAATGAGAATGCAGGTTCTTACTTAATTTATGTATTTATTGTATTTGTATTTAACATAATACTTAGGTAAATACAATAGCAAAGAAGCAAATAATACAAAAGTAAATAAAAAAACAAGTAATTTTAGGTTGCTATTATGTTAATGTATTTTTGCTTAAAGGAAAACCTAAAGAGGAACTAAACGCAAAAGTCTCCCAAAACAAAAAATTCACTTACTTTTAATCTTACAGGGCTGTTGATTGGTCCAGAGGTCTCTTCCATCGGGTCACCCGTCATCCCGGCATCCCTCTCCAGGCGCCGCCATCTTCTTCTCTATTTCCTTGTTCTTCTACCTACGTCACCCAACCCAGGCGCAAGATCGGGTGACACAGGCTGTGCATGAGATTGGCAATTTTTTTCCCTTTTCACGAAAAGGTTCCTTGCTCCGAAAATGAGCACCCAAGAGCCTCCTGGGATGCGTGACATACGTATCCTTGGGGGCTTTGCGCTCCCATTCATTCATTAGGGGGCGGTGCTGTTTTTAATTAACATAAAAGGGTTTTCTAAAAAGGCTTTAAGTTTATAGAGAAATATATACCATATATTTTTGCTACACTAACACATTTGCATTGTATTTCATAATAAAATTTACTTTTTTATTTCAATCAGCAATCAGCGGGATTTTCTAAAACTAGTAAACAATTGTTTTCCTGCAATATGGCAGCTTAGAGAATTCTGCATTCCACCTTTCACTTGTACAATTTGCTTACTACTTTTTCCAGATGTCTATACTGAGCCACAAGCCAAATCAGAGACATCCCCTTCAGTAAAAATTTAATTTATGTTCAGACAGATTGAAAGGTTCTTCTATGCCTGAAGGAATGCAGGCACATCAGTTTATCATATTAAAATACCAAGATTGTTATTTGAGGAAGTGGTTTCAAAAACACATGGTAAAGTAAAGTATCAAAGAAAGTACATTTTAAAAATGAATGCCAATAGATTTTTAATGCTGTACTGCTCCAGCTTTGCAAAGGATTACAGATTTCAAAACACAATACATTAAAATTATTTATCTGATATACAGTTATGTGCAAATGTACACCCAATATGCATTGTTAATTTTATCAGGTATATTTCTGGCACTTTTTGGACTATTAAGTGCGGATCCTGGGTAAGCTGCGCTTTTATCCAACTCATCAACCAAATGTCATAAATGTCAGGGAGTATTTTTTGAGAGTGCTCTCCTAACAATCAGCAGCTAACAAGTGGGAGTAAACCATTGTTAATGTACACAGCAGCCAGTTAAAGTTGAAATAAAGTTTCACTTGCAAAAGGACAGGTCTTTAATAGAGAAAAGGACAGGTGAGTTACCTGAAATAAAACATACTTAACTGTCTAATTCTGTCAAAACCACTGAGCTAGACAGGGACATTTTAGTGTATTTAAAAATATCATATCCATAGACACAATTGGCCTGATTTATCAATGAAATGCGCGTACGCTCGACATGTGTACGTATGCACCGGTCAGCAGCCTCTATTAGCGCGAGTCGGGCCGGAATTCTAGTGAACTTGCCTGCCGGTTTCCTGCAAAGGTCTCGAATACGCCAATTAAGGCGATTAATTTTCAGCTGCGCGATTCAAAAGGAGATGTTAACCTCAATGATGAGGTGATAGCAATTGATTAGCGCTGCGCTCTGTTCTGTGCGCATCCCCAGTCCATTTTACAGGTCAGTTTGAATCTTTAATGTTGTTGATGTGTTTATTTTTTGTAAGTGCTACTTTTTTATGTTACAATCTACTTCATCACAAACTTGCTTTATTTATAGTTACATTTGTTGCACTTCTTGTTACTTTTTCTTTTGATTGCAACACTGCAAACTCATTTCTATCAAGCTGGATATATACTAAGTGGCACTTTCAAATATGTCATCACACTAAAATAGTATGAGTGTAAAAAAATATGTTAACAAACATTTGTGACCTCATAAAAATTTTGTTCCAGTTTGACTTGAGAGAAATCAAATATTTTAGTAAAAGGTCATGATTTTATTTCTTTTTTTGTTTGTTTGTTTTTTT
>NC_092858.1:58189833-58221010 GCF_032062135.1 Pyxicephalus adspersus
AAGCAAAAGCAACGTGTGTGTGCTTGTGACTTTTGTGGGAAAATCTAGTCCGGTGGTAAAGCCAAGGCTTCGCCCCCGGAAAGTCACAAGATTTACCCCCAGACGGCTCCTTCGATCAGGCATCGTAAGCATTTAGATAGGCGCCTATGTAGAGGAGCTGAACTCAGTTAACTCTTGCCTAACAGGAAAGAAATAAGTAATTTTAAAATATGCTTTTATCTTAGCGCATATAGATGTTTTAAACATTTGAACAGCAAAAACATTATTTTTAGGGCTAAGGGTAATTTGTGTGCCATTGGAAAGAATGCTTTTTTAGGGGAACAGTGACTTTTAATGCAAGCTCGCCAGTGTAAAACTGCCAGGGATGCGCGGCTCCAGCAGCGAGCTCATTTTTGTTACTAACTTCCGCGGGAATACAGTTGGTGAATTGCGCGACGAGCCTCCGATTTTTCTTAGTGAATCAGGGACAGTGAACCTAATTTATTAAAGCTCTCCCAGAGTGGAGAGGATACACTTTCACCAGTGAAGCTGGGTAATCCAGCAAACCTGGAGTGGATTTCTTGAAAGTTATTTATTATTTGTTAGCAAATGTTTTCAATCATGAAGCAGATTCATTCCAGGTATGTTGGATCACCCTGCTGCACTGATGATGAATGTATCCTCTTCAGCCTGGAATAAATCATGCCCAATGGAGGAACTGGTTTGATTTAGGTACAATTTAACTTATATGTACTGGATATTACATGCAAGATCACTTTACTGTACTCCCCATATATGTATTTATTATATAAATATATATATATATATATATGTGTGCACAGTAGAGACTGCTGAAACCCACATAAATTTTATGGACACAACCGAATAACAGCGGATGAATGTATCATAAGTAAACATAAAAAATAAATCTGTTTTTGAAGTTTGACAATACTATTCTTTAAAATTGTTCTAAATGAAAGATTCTGTAATATTGTATTGACTAAAAAACATGCAATGAAGAAGACAAAAACAAGAAAGACTGGGACAATCAAAAGTTTTGAAAATTCTGCACATAGATAAAAGGAAACCTCAAGGGAATTACATATATCATTTGTCGTGTCTTCACAACAAGAAACAATGCAATTTCTTAGTAGTTTTGTGTAAATTGAAAGAAAAGTGGCAGACTGCAACCTAAATGATTTCCTCTCCAGGTACTGAAACTGCATTAATACCTTATTTTCAGTGAGAATCAGCTAAATAAAAGAAGAAGTCAGCACTGACAGTGTTTGGATTGATTTACATCAGTTAGAAACATTGATTTACTTTTACTGCAAGCCAAATCTGCTGTGTGATAAGAGAACTGTAACACATTTTCATAAATACATTTAATTAGTTGAGAGACTTCAAAGTTATCATGAACAAAAACAAAGCACAATTGTGGTTCACCCTACAAAATGTAAAGACAATTAGGAGAAACACTTAAAACCTAAAGCTTGGAGGGTATGAAACAGAAAAAATCAATTTCTTTTAATGTAGTCAATAAAATGCATGATAAAGCCTGTGCAATGAGTCCATTAGATAGCCTGAGAGTTGTTTTGGGATCCTAAATAAAAATAATTTATGAGTCTGTCTAGATCAGGATATTAAGGTAGGAAGTTAGATTTTTTTTTTAGATGAAACGACAAAAATGTCAACTAAGTTGTAAGAAAATTGCGGGATGGTTTATAATCCACATTTTAGGTAGTTTGCAAATGGAAAATAAAGGCTGATTAAATTAAGGTTAGCCACAGTTTAAAAAACAGCCAATTGAAGTGAAGTTAAAGTTTATCTTTTGAGTTTCTCTTATTGACTTTTTTGATTTTAGTCTATTTAAAAAAACAAGCTTTATTAGTATGTCTACAAAAGCCATGTGTAAGTAAATTTGTAATCTAAGGGTCAACAGACAGCAAACGGAAAATCTGGTCCTTTGTTTAAAGCAGCTATTGTATTCTACCGAACTGGTAAACTCGGTAGCAAAATGTTCTTATATTTTTAAATAGCATGTAATACCAAGTTTATAAATGTTTCTCCAAATGAACAAATCTCTGAATTCTAAAGTCATTGTAAGGCGAATACCTTTTTTTAACTGTTCCCCTTTTTTTTTTAATCTTCAATCTTTATTAGTATATAAAATAGATACAATAAAAAAGGGAATACAGATACTTGAACATGTACATGATACATTGTACATATGGAATCTTAATATCTATTTTAACAGATACAAATAATATTATAGCAAATATCAGGTTCTTAAAATTGCTTTTTAATAAAAAAGGGTTAAGGTGTATATGGAAGGGGAAGGAGTAAGGGTCGAGGTTTTTGTGCTATGTGCTAATAAAAATTCCGGGTCTATACCTATAATGGTAGAACTGAGGAAACAGCTTAGAAAGCTGTGAAACACCTTTAACATTACAATATCAAATTTTGTATTTGTTAATTTTTTTAATGTAATTTTTGTGACAGGATATAATATCCTGTTGGAAGTAGCCAATGGAAGATGGGTACACTATGGTCATAAAAAGGGTGGGCATTGTTACTAATAATACTAAGGTAGACTGTGGCATATTAATAAATGTTAAGTTGGTACTTGGGGGCTTAAATTGTGTCAAGAAAATATCCCCCACACCAATAAACAACAGCCAGAACCATCAATACAAGTCAGAATGGGACCATGTATTGATGTTGCTAATACCAAATTCTTTTTTCTAGGTCTTCTCTTTTACAATTTAACAGTAATCCTGGGTGTCTGTTCTTGACTGCTGTGGAAACAGACAGTAACAGTCTGGATGGGCCCATTTACTGTCTATTTACACAGCAGACTTAATGAAATAAGGCAATGGTACCAAAAAAATTATGTTAAACACATTTGAATGCAAACCTAAAAGGAAGACCAAAATTTTCACTAATCTTTGTGTAAAAGCAAAGTTGTTAACTGAAAATGTCAATCATACTGTAAGAAAACAACTAAATATAATAGCAGAAGTGATGTATTTCAGTCTAGAACTGCTTAAATGTACTTTTTTCATTTTTTAGGAAATGTAATACTTATTTAACTTTTTAGCCCAATGCACTGCTTGACGATTACAAGATTACAAGTTACATTAAATTAGGTGTGTACTGCATTGTGAAGTATTTATTGTACCAGGATAGAGCTATACACTTGAGGTGGAGTAATTAAAATCACATGAAAGATTGTTAGTTCAACAGCAAATCTGTAAAAGCATTGGGTTTATAATGGAATGAAATTGAGAACATTTGATCAGATGACAAGCTTGAAAGTTCAAAAGATGTACTTTTTAAAATACTCTAATCTAGGGAAACATTAGGAAATCATTTGAGTAAAATTTGGAATGTCTAATAAAGGTTAGGCATTCAAAAACATTAAATATGTATGTGAGCTTAGATGTGTCATTTAAATTCTATAATGAGCATACACAGTAAATAGATTTCCTGAGGGATATGGCAGTTTAGGAAATGCCAACACCACAGCCTATTTTTCTTTACCAATAGGCATATTTATTGTGTGATTATTTTCAAGATACATTGATCTCATTAAATTGTAACCAAAGTTAACTGTTTACTTTAAATATATGCTCATTGCATTGCTGAAACATTTATATAAAGGTACATAATTGATGCAAACAAACAGTCCCAGTGGTGGGGGTAATTAATCACAAATATTTGTTTGCAACTGAAATACAGCCCATAGTATGTACCATAGGAGCACAACAGTTAACATTAAGAGTGCAACATTAACATTTTGAATGTAATAAAGCTGAACAACTCTTTTTAGTGCTGCTGAGAGCATCATGTGTCATAGTCAAAGCACTGGGGACATAATCACATCTTTGTGCTGTGCTAAATTTTTTTTGGATTTCTCACAGTAAGTCACAGACATTGCATTTACTAATTTCCTAGATCTATTACTGAATGTCAGCAATCCTTACTTTTCATTTAAGTCAAATTTTGAAGTGATAGTCACTGGTCTTCAGTATATATAATCCTTTTGACATTTTCCCAACAAATGGTATTAGTTTAAATGCCATATCCTTAAAGTTCATCTAAGAACTAACTAAACCATATTTAGCACCAAAGTATATTATAAAAAAATAATAATGATACTTTTTTATATTTGTTTTTTTTTTTTTTCTTTTCTGCATACTGACTTTCTGAAGACTCTTTTAGTTTCTCCTTACCTATAGCAAGCTCCATTGCCAATTACACATTACTCTTGTGGAATGGGTTTTTGATGTCTCGGTCCTGGCATTTTGGTAGTATCCAGTGTCCTCAGATTTCCTGTTATGTCTCATTGACACCAGTTTACCCATGTTTAAAAACAACTTTTGAATCAACATCATAAACATGTTAAAGCTGCCTGTGTGATTTTGGTTATTGGTTGCCATACTTTAGGCTATATTTAAATATATAAGGTGTTGAGGCAGTTAGTAATATTTAACTGTATTTTTATAGCGCCAACATATTAGGCAACACTAGACAACATTAAATATAGGTCCCAAATGACAGACAGATACAAAGAAAGATACAGGAGGAGGAAGGAACCCTGTCAAAAAGAAATATGAGGTTTCAGTTTACTGGAATCAGCACAGTTCTGACTCTTTCACTGAACATAGTCATCCTTTAATCTTTGTCTTTATAGCATATTTGTACCATTACTATGTCCTCCCCTAAAGTGACCTCATTTAAAGTGACAAAATTTAATGCATATATGACAGACTGTGCGTATATGACAGACTGGGCCACAATATAGACCTCAGGTTTGTGGAGTGAATTTCTAATTTTTTTTTTTTTTTAAGTCTCTTGGTTCCTGCTTTCCTTACAAAGCATTGATCATCCAATAGCATGTGATCAAGTGTGACCCTAATAGACCACATGTGTTGAAATCTGTAAGTGCATTTTATGTTGTTGTTGTTGGTTTTGTTTGTCTTTGCTTGTATACTGATTATTCAAGTAAATTACAGAGTAGAAAAGACTGTACAAATTTGTTTCTCCTAAATAAGCAACTAAATCTAAAATGTGTGGAGAAACACACATATGAATAAGTTCCATCAGTTAGTTTAATCATGTTGTTATTACTAGTTTCACCAATCGAAAGTGCTTTTGCTCTTTTTATTGTTTTATGTTTGAGCAATAAATAAAATGTCCTTGTAAGAATCATTTATCGCTATTGAAACACATGAACTTGGAAAATTCCCTTGAGGTAATGTTTAGGGGAATATCAAAATCTCTGTTTTATAAATGGAACCCCTAGTGTCCTTCTTCTCATTCAGCAATAGGTCAAATTCAAACAAAACATTTAAACATAGAAAAAAAAATCTAGCAAAACAAAGTAATTATTTTTCATGCAATATTGAACAGAACATAATACCACCTTTACTATACAGCTTTCTTGAACTAATATATAAAACATTATATATTGTCATTCCAGCCTGTTCTCTATTTTGTTGTCATCATTGTAACTTGATACTCCCTGTACCAACATTTTATTTAGTTTTTTAGTTATGAATATTTTTGGTTGGCCTATGTGTTGTATGTCCCAGTCTGCAAAGGGGTTGTTTTCTTTTTATGTGATGTAATAATTGCTTTACTTCATGTTTTTTTTTTAATGTTTAAAAAAATAGTCTCCAAAATAAATCAAGTAAAACAATAATTATTTGAAAGTATTTTTATTTATAATTTTTACTATCATTATGGTCTAAGACCTTGAAATAGAATTCAATTTTTGAATATTAAAACTGAAAATGTGAGATGCATAATTAACACACAATACCCTTTCTAATATACACTTATATACTACAGCTGTTCAGCCAAAATTCATTTCTTCTTTAAATCGTGCTAGTTTGATATATTAGCTTGTCATGCATCACATCTGCTTGCATTAGTCATTTTGCCATATGTTACTTTTTATAATTAGCATAGGAGTTTACTTACTATCTCTAGGAATAAAATAACAAAGCAAAAACTATGTACATAGTTTCAGCATTGTGGATATTTTGTTTTTCAATTCTTTTGCCACAAAGAAAAGTAAAGTTTTTATCCATCTATATTTAAAACAGGAAATGTTTTCCTAAAGATAACTTCTGATGTGTGCGCTGTTGCAGAGCAGGAAAAGAGTGTTGTGCCACTACTTCTGGTTTAATAATAAAACATGATATAGTCACCTAGGTGTGGTTGAAACGTATCTCTTCAAGTTAAGACCTAGCTAAACATCAATTATGTAAACCAGTGTTGTACATAAAACATGAAGCATGATTAATAATTTGTAAGCTTCACAGTCTCATGTTTTGATGTTAACGATACATTTGGTGACTAAGGTTAAGCTTGGAAAATCATTAAAATGATTTGTTGAAACTCACTGGAATAGATTTATAGTTACTAAGCTTTTAGGGTAATCCTACATACAGTATGAGTTTTAAAGAAAACTTCTTCTAGGAGAAAAATATTGTTTTTTTGCTAAGGCTAGTTACCTGGCTGATATAAAAACTTTGTGACTTCAAAAGTCATTGAGTCGGTGACCCCAAAAGGTATGAAACCAATGGGGTCAGAGAACCTGATCTGCGTGCTTGTTATGGATCAATAACTCTGTAAATGTTAAAGCCAGCAATGCCTCTCCCTTTAACCTCTTTTGAATCCCTCTGTGTAGATGAATGTGTTCACTGCTATATTCTCTCATCTCATACCAACTGCTCTAATCCTAAACTCCTGATTTTGCCCCTTCCATTATTTATGCTTGGGAAAGGCAACTGTGTAGATGCTACTTGGGCACAAAGGGTTAAGATGCTTCTACTGTCAAAAAAGGTTCCGACCAATAGGTGATTTTAGGAATTAGAATATAATATACTGTCAAGATACTACATAACCCTGGAACATATACATAGCTTCTTCTTCTTTACTTTAGAGTCAATACTATGGTGGGAGTGCTGTAGAGAGGCAGCATTTTGCATGGTTTCTGGCAACGTTCAGAGCTGTTATATTTTGGACCACCAAAAGGGACATGATTCAGAAGCTTACTGGTCATACCATTTCACTGGACCCTGCCTTCTTTTTGCGGCATCACAATGGATTATCTATAAAATCTAAATTCAATTCTCAGGCATTTAGTCAGTGCTGACATCTTGTATACCCATATTGTAGGAACGTTCTACTCCATCAAGCATTGGTTCGTGGCTTCATAGAGTCAATGACATAACATTTATAGAAGATTTTACTTTGAGTCTTCATTATACTAGTGAGACATTTGTTCACACTTGGTACTATTCAATGCTATTCGTGCAGTCACCAGATAAGGGGCACCATCTGGCCATTACTACTACCTACTCTGATCTCTTGCCTGTCACTAGCTGTTTGATAGTAATATTTGTGCTTAATGATGTCCTGGTCCTTTTCTGGTGATTTTCTGTACGTGATTGTTCTTATATCATCATTGTGGAATGAGCCTATATTCTCCTGCTTTTATGGCTTCATTGTATTTTCTTTGAATCATAAAAAAAATGTTAAAATAAAGAAGTCAGCAATGTATTTTTTATATTTTCATTTACTGTATTTGTTCTTAAATTATTTAGTAAGAAATCTTTATCATGAGATGCCACCCTACAAATTGCTTCATAGCAAATTTATATATAATAAAAAGAAGATATTGTTAAATCTATTATTAACACAAAGGTAAAACCTCTCATAAAGTTTAAATAAATAAAAGCCCCATTTACTAATAAGTATGATGCATTGCAGTATTTTGCAAACTAATGCACGGATAACTTATTGTACCATGCATATGTTAGCATATTGCGGTGCCATTTTTTTGCACCACATACATACACTACACAACACCACAGCACTCCACAGTGCATAAAAGTGCACTGCAAAGCATTGTGTTGGTTTTTATGTGAAAAATTATGTTTGTCCGTGTTTTGGTCTTTTTGGTTCATTGGTCATCCATTCAATTTATGCATGCTTTAATGACATGATACAATGCACATTAGCACAGCACCTTGTCAAAGCAAAGCGAACATCTCTACTTCAGTAAGGCTAGGTACACACGTGCAATAGTTCTCATCTGATAATCAGCTCATGGCTGATATCGGATGAGAATCTGGCATGTGTACAGTGCCCATCCTTCATCCTCCGAACGACCATCCTTGCAGGTCCACGGACAATAGACAATGAACGATTGTAATGGAGGTAAAGGGGGAGAGAGTGTAGTGGGGTGCCGCTCTTTCGTTCTCACCCTCCTCTCCCCATAGAGCAGAACGGTGCTGTATGTACAGTGCTCATTCATGGATCGTGCAGTCATTAGTCCTTGGAAAGGATCATGAAAGATCCTTTCCAACAACAACTATTGCATGTGTGTACAGTGTGTGTAGCCTAAATCAGAATTTTAGTTTAAACCTTGGACACAAACTAAAAAGCATTCTTTAACAGAAACACAAACAAACATTTTAACTATTTTCTTTAGTAGAGTAGGAGAATGTTAGAACCATTTTCAAACTTGTATTACTATGTCCCTATTGCGGAAAAGAATGAACTATCTATGGTGGAAAGGAGGGTGTGTAACCACTGAATAAAAGGTTCTGGCTAGGCTGAAATAATAAATTAAAATATGGCTCAGATGGAATCCAGTTGAATCTTTTGAGAAATATGACTGGATTTAGAAATGTCTGAGTCAAAATTCATTTTACTTTAGTGAGCCATAATATACATGTCGATAACTGGTATAGTAAGGCTCAGACAGTCTACTCATCAAACAATGTTTGCCAGTCTACATTACTGGTCCAAGACAGATACAGCTCTCCGCTCAACTGGGTTGCATACTATTAGAGCTTAAAGGTTCATATATTTTCTGAATTAAACTGTCACAGATTCCTGCAGGTCCAGGGGACTCCTCCAGGTTCCCCCCCCCCCATCGTGCACTCTCCTGCTGCCATCACCAATTCTGCTTTGGGGTCCCAGTCCCTGCTCACTTCCTGGTCCAGGTCATGTGACTCTCTGTCAGCTGCTCCTTTACCTCAGAAGACTAGAGTGTTCCGCAGATGCACTCCACTTGCTGGCAGGCATGTGAACACCACCTGAGAATGCCTCTTTACCACCACTCCCTCTGCTGGTGGGTTAGGAGTTTGTGTATCACATGACTACCATCCATCACATGACCTTTCCTTTATAAGGAAGTGACTGGCAGCACGAAGTTGCCTGGACAAGGAGTTCCCTTAGGCTTTTCCCTGGTTCCAGCTTTTCCTGTCTCTAGTGTCTCTAGTTGCTGATTCTCCTGTGTATTGACTCTGGCTTTGACCCCTAACTATGCCTATTTGCCGTGCAGTGTAACATCCTCACCTCTAAAGGCTCTGGTGAAGACCGGGCAGCTGCTTGGAGTTTGCGCCCCATGCATGTCTCTGCCAACTGGGTTACCGAAAAGGGTATGGGCTGAGGCACCATGACATAAAAAACTCTTTTCAATACATTCCTATGACTTTGTTGACCCTCTAAACAATATTCTATTTATGAAGCTAAGAGTTACAGAGGTTAACATAATTGCTGGCTCAAAATAATTATTGTTTATTGGTCTCTATATATTGGTCTCTCTATATATATATATATATATATATATATATATATATATATATATATATATAAAAACAAAAATTAAAGAATAAATAAATGGAGTACAATGTGAAATTGTAAAACTTACTTGAAGGCAAATACTGGGATAATACCTCAAAATATGTTGTCACTGAATGTACTCCTGCGTAAATATGTATGCGGTTAGTCAAAACGATTAAGTATGCGTAAGCGGTTAGTCAAAACGATTAACAATACTGTGGTGCTCCCACATACTAAAAAAAAATCACTGTTTATGAATGATCTTTTCTACTGCCCATCTTTATTATCAGCGACCCTGCCTTCCCCTTGGGATAACGTTTATGATGTTTCCTTTTTGCTCTGGTGTTGTAGTCTGCTGTCTCAGAAAAAAAAATACATTAAAAACTGAATCTTTCTTGAATCTTGGTAATTTTTCCTGTAATGGAAACCTTGACGAATAGGTCTTCGAATGTCTCCTGGCTCAGAATCATCTTAAAAAAACTATGTACAGCATAAACTTACATTGATGCTCCAGGCTCTTACATTAAGTTATGAGGTTTTGTATTGAATTTGCTGAGCACTGATTTATCTATATTTTTATGTTTTATTTTAGCACTATTTCTGCACAACATACCAAAGGTATTTGCTTCAGAGGATTGTACTAAGCATTTTGTTAAAAAAAAAAGAATGCTTACTTAAAAAATACAAATCTATTTTCTTTTAAGAAAAAAAAGCTTAGTGAAAGCACAATAAACTGTAACAATTACAACTTGATTGTTATATAAAACACAACACAAGAAAGTGACCAACAAGGCTGTTTATTTGTGCTTTTTTCATGCTGCATTGTTGATGTCTTGTTGTTGAAGGTGAACAAGTCTTAGCACATCATCACAACAGTGGCATATTACTGAGGATAGACAGATACACCTTTATTTTCTTCCTAATGGACAAAATAGAAGAAACAAGTACCAGTCAACTTTGAGTGTAAGAACATTTTAGAAGAATTTAGGATTTTTGCTCAATACTGGTTGGATTAAGCAAATCATCATTTTGTTATGTGAATACTAAATTCTGTTTTTGTTTTTTTCTATTAGATTTGAATTTTAGCTGTAACTGTGGAAAAAACCCATGGGTTTGGATCAAAATTTAAAAAAGAGAATTGTTTGTATGGCTCCACCCACTATCCTTAAATGAAGAGAAAACTCAATTCTTTTTATTTTCAGTAAGAGACACCTTAGTAAAGAGCTTAACAAATGATGGCCAATGTTAGCATGTCAGTTTGGATTACTTCATGCGTGTAAGATCGCTAAAGCAGGTTTTTAAAATTTTTTTTGAATTGGCAGTTTTCAGTGTTTTAAAAATATCTTCTCATATTGTATATTTTTATTTTATTTTGTATTGTAATATACATAAAATAATGTTTACAGTTTATACATACAAAATATATCAGCAAGGATTAGGGTTCTCTTCCGTATAATGTTTTTTTTAGATAATAATAATATTTGACATTAATAATAGAGATAGTAACAGCCACTAATATTATTGTGCTTTAAAGTGCTTTAAAGTAGAAAAACGTCTAACCAACCTTGAACCTATTCTACGAAACTAAGAAACAGAAGTGAACCTGCTTAACCCTACTCTTGCATTACCAGAGGTATAGATAAGTTCTTCAAAGTATAATTTATTTTCCTATGTAATGGGCCTGATTTACTAATGTTCTCCAAAACTGGAGAATATAGACCATCATGGGTGAACCAAGATGATACAGCAAACCTTTTTTTTTAGAAAGAAAATGCTTTAATCCTTAATAAAGCTATAATAAAAATAGTAAGAATTACTGGAAGGTATGAAAATGTAGTTGTAAAATTGCAATCATGTGCATTTACCCACATAAAGAACAGTGATTCAATGCAATTTTTTCTTTAATCAATTCCAAGTTTACTTGATCACCTTCCATGATGTTCTGGCTTCTCCAGTCTTACAAAACATAAGAAAAGCAGGCCCAATATTTGAGATCTTTACATTGTCCTGTGGAAAAATCATCATGGCTATCAAGAACCATAGGCATAAATATATACAAGACCTAATGTCTTCAATATTCAATTATCTTGCACCTCAAGATTATTATGTCTTGAGACAGCTCTTTCCATTAATATATTGAGTAATCTTTCATAATACAATTCAGTAAATTCACCTAACATTTTTCTTATTATTTATTATAAAAAAGAGGGTAGTGAAAAGGGGTATGGGTCATGTGGTAATTTATCAGGAGGTGGTGATGGGGGGGTATGGGGGTTACCAGGGATTCAGGGGGGAATAGGGTTGGTTAGTGAACCATCCCCTCTTCCCTGTTTTAGGATTTCTGAGTCAATATGTGTATTCAAGGATCAGAAGAAAGCATCTGCAAGTATTTCTCAAGTCAAGAAACATCATCCAGTAAAACCATCTTGGCCTGGTCGTGTCATCTGGTCCTCTCAGTGAGGCTGTAAGGTCTTCCATCAATTGTAATTCGTTGATGCATTCAAACCATTGTGCTATGCGAGAGGCCCCCTGCTGACAATACCATAGTTTTATAAATTTCAAACAATTCAGAAATATGGCAACAATCAACTGCACATTGTAGCATCCAAAGTCTTAACCATATGTTCAGGATAGCCGATGGCTCAACACAGCCCACTGAAGGCATTAAACATACAATTATGGTTTGTTAACTGGTCAGTCCCTCCGTACTTGAAGCATCATAGTTATATAGTTAGGTAAAAAAAAAAAAACGATAAGTCCATCAAGTTCAACCACTAAGAAAATAAACAAACCAGCATATCCCAGTTAAAAACATATATGCACAGTATTTGCAGTATACTTTTTTTTTTTCAATATTTCTTTATTAAGGATACATAGTCATACAAACATATAGAGTGTACAAAACATCAGTAACCACTTTTATACAGTGGAAACCAGAAATATAAGGAACTAAAGAATAGATGAGAGAAAATAGTAGAAGATAGTAAGATATCCAAAGAACAAAAGAAAGAAAAATAGAAAGAACATAAAGAACAACCTTTTGCCAGTTCCAGAAATTAAAATTTAAAAAAAATGGTAACAAAATGTTAACACTTTTACAGTTAAAAGATATTAGGATTTCGCATCAACATTATCCAGGATGGGTATCAATAACACATTTAGAGTGGGCAAACCAAACCTCAAAGGCCTTATAAAAACCAGCAAATCTGCTTTGTGCTAATGCAAATATTCTTTCAAATGAACATTGTACATTGATATCAGAAATCACCTCAGTTAGTTTGGGTACTTTTATATATTTCAATTTTCATACAATAGCCAACTTAGCACTTAAAAGAACTTGTCCATCACCACTGGTCTTGCATTCAACGGTACCTTATCCAATTGTAAATGTAGTATAGTCATACCCGGATTAGCCTGCATGAAACATTCCGCCAATTCAGAAATCAACACAAAAATCTAATTCCAGAATGACCGGAGAGATTTACAAGATCTCCACCCTCTCTCCAACATACATTAGTACCTGAATTAGAGAAATGTGCCATCCGTACCAGAGTCAAGTACCAATGGTTGAGAACCCTCTGAAACAAATCCCAATGATCTGCGCATCTGGAATAACGATACGTAACCATCAGAAAGTTTAACCACTCAGAATTCGATAATTGTAATTTAAGATCAATTTCCCATTTATGCATTGGTTTAGAGCTGTAAAGTGAATAAAACTTCTTTCGCTTTTTGCCACATATGAAGATTGGTAAAATACCCATAAATGGAGCTTTCCGTAGGGAGTCTAGCATACATATTATTTTGTGATAAACAGTGCCTAATTTGCATAAACATGTAATATTCTTTACATGGGTGATCATAGATCTTTTGCATGATTGAAATGATTTAACTCTCCGAAAAAATATAAATCCTTAATTTTAGTAATACCCAGTTGAATCCAAGAGGAGAGGTTAAAATGTGTAAATATTTTCAAAATTTGCAAATCAGGAGTCAGAGGTGTTGTACAATGATGGTGCATTAAGTAAATAATGGTCCCAAATCTGGTGTCACTTGAATAGACGGGTATGCATTACTGGGGGCCTGGTATCCCATTTTCATGGCAAATAACAACCACTGGAAGTTAGGGCAATTAAGAAATAGAAGCTCTATCCCAACTCATATTTCAGTGATATCATGATTCCACCAGTGCACCACCTGTGTCATAACGGAGGCAGCATGATAGTGTAAAATACTGGGAAGACCCATTCCCCCCACCTTCCTAAATTTAGTCAAAATCAAGTGAATACATCGGGCCCGTTTGTTATTCCATGCATATAAAGAAATACATATATACAAATTATTAGGAACAGGGATAACTACTGTCCGAAACAAGTACAAAAATTTAGGCAACAAAAACATCCTAAATGCAGCTATTCTACTTGCCATGGAAAGCTCCTGTTTCTTGATGCCAGCTAGTTCTGGCAAAGAGGATAAGAATTTTTTATAATTATAATCATATAAATTGTAGGAATACGCTGTCAGTTTTTTTCCCAAAAATAGATAGATTCAGTTTACCATAAGAAACGATATTCAGAACTTAATTTAGCCAACATATCCTGCGTAACAATGAGTGGGAATATATGTGATTTAGTCATATTCAATTTATAGTGGGATGCCCTGCTTTACTGCAATAGGATATCTAAAACTGTCCTCAAAGAGGTTAGAGGACCTGCTAAAACCAACATGATGTCGTCAGCAAATAGACTAATCTTATGTTCTCTCCCTGCGATAAACAAGCCCCGACCTCCAAAATGTGAAAGTATTCGGTCAACAAGGGGTTCAACCAACAAAATGAAGATAATCGGGGACTATGGGCATCCCTGACGTGTCCCATTAGTTATATCAAAACAAGAGAAGAGGGTTCCCGAAGTGAACACCCTTACACTGGGTACAGAATACAAGGATAAAATAGCTGATTTGAGCCACCCAATAAAACCAAATTTGTCTAAAACTGCTGATAGGTATCCCCAATGTACTCTATCAAACGCCTTCTCTGCGTCCAAAGAGAACAACAGAGAAGGACATTTACGTAATTTGGCATGCCGTATGATGCTAATTAATCTCCTAGCTGCCATCAGCAGCTTGTTTTTAACAAAGCCCACCTGATCTGGTTGAACTACGCATGGGATAACCGAGGCCAATCTAAGTGCTAAGGCCTTAGCGTAGATTTTTATATCTGAATTTAGCAGCAAGATAGGTCTACACTGGGTAGTGAGAGTAGTATCTTTGCCTTGCTTAGGTAATGTGATAATCACAGCTTGGAGAATTTCTTTCAGAAATCTCCCTAACACGGCTGCTTTATTGAAAATCTGAGCTAAATATACCTCCAAGTCATGTGCAAAAGTCAATTGGTACTTCGGGTGGACCATAACGTAAGTATTTAGCCTCCACAAACTATCTGGTCACAATGGTTGTTTTCCCCATGTAACTGACACTGGTGCATGGTCCGACCATGTTATGTTCCCAATAGCCGATGAGCTAAAATGCGGAAGAGACCAAAAGTATGTCAAAAAAAGGTCAGTATGTGAGTGGGAGAGATGAGTAGGAGAAAAATAGGGGAAGTCCTTCCCAAGTCCTTCTCAAAAAAATAGGGGAAGTCCCACTTCCATGAGCCAGGGATTTGTACAGGGGACATATTCCTTGGCTCTGGCTGGTGCGCCCCTCTAGCGGAGTCCTTCTCCTGACCCCACTGTGGGGGCACCGGCCGCGGACCACCAAAATTTTCTCACGGTTGGCGACTGCTGGATTGATTAACTCGATCAATCATCATGTATTTCCAGACAGTGTATCACACTGCTTAGATCAATTTAACCTCCCCAGCGGTAGAAGAAAAAAGATGCTAGAAGCGATAACCCCGAATCACACTCAGGGTAGGTAAACCCATGGAAAAAATAGTAAACAAAGCACTTACTTCATCGGCCAGAGTCACTAATCGTCCTTGGCCTCTTGTTCCTTCCTCCGGCCGTCTTCTTCTGCACCCGATGAGACACTGGGAGTTCCCGGTGAGGTCGGTACGTGCGGACATTCAGTTCGGGGGGGGGGGGGGGGGACGATAAATTCAAATCCATTTGTATTGCATTCAATACAAAATAACTGTATTGAATGCAATACAGTGGTGTTTTATATGTAAAAGCAGTCCAATGTTTTTCATGAACATTTATTTTACAGTGTAATATAAAAGTACAGTGGTACCTTGGTATAAGTCCCTAATCCATTCCAGAACCTTGGACTTATACTAAAAAGGACTTATACCAAACAAATTTTTCCCATAAAAAATAAAAAGAAAATTTTTAATCCGTTCCCATGAAAAAAAATCCTATTGTTATTGACATAATATACATTGATAGGGTTGTATAGAATAATTTAAACACTGCTTAATACTAAAGTACAAAAATACAAAAGCAATTAGATGAAATAAATGAAAATTTAACCTCACTTTACCTTACTGAGAAGAGTTGAGTGCCTACTAGGATGGTGATGAGAAGCGAGGAGGAGATGTTATGTAATTCACAGTTATAGCGCGGGTTGTTCACTGAATGGTAGCAACTGCCGTACTGACGTGTTTTGCAGAGGACACTGTTTATGTTCTCCAGTTTTGTATAATCACTTTTATGTTCTCCTCTTCTTATTATTTTTACTCAGATTTTTTATGTAAATTTAATTTTTTAATTAACAGATTAACAAAAATTTGCATGCTCCAAATGTGCAAATTATGCATAATACATGAAACTGTTTCATACAAATGAATGGATCCCCTACCTCCACTACCTCTCATTTCTTCCAATTGCCTACCACAAGTGGCCCTTATGTTCCATTTGCTTTGACCATTTGCAAAGGAAATTTAAAACAACAAAACTTCACATTTTCCAGATATTTTCACTAGGGTACTTTGGGTGTTCATGAGGGAGACTGTGGGATTTATCTGGGCACTTGATATAGTATTTTGCTGTTTACTCAAATTTTATAAGGGTTTATAATGATGAACTTTGGAATTAAGGTGACTTTCTTGAAAGAAAATATAAACTGTATGATCACATATATAGGTAAATGATGGACCTATTTAGCATACGTTTTACCCAATAAATAAACTGATTGACCCATCAAACTCATATGCAAAAGAAAATCTTGTAGACACATTGGGCCTGATTTATTAAAGATCTCCAAGACTGGAGAGGATACACTTTCATCGGTAAAGCTGGTTGATCTGGCAAACCTGGAATTCATTTCTTAAAAGTCAGTGACTTTCATCGGTGAAGCTGGTTGATCCGGCAAACCTGGAATAAATTAAGTCATTTGTTAGCAGTCCTGGACTAGGTTCATTCCGGGTTTTCTGGATCACTTAGCTTCACTGATGAAAGTGTATCCTCCACAGTCTTGGAGAGCTTCTTTTCCCCAAAGTATACTCTAGTAATAGGTAGTGAATAGAAGAGTGTTTATACAAGTTTTGTTCCTAACTGCATGTTGTAGTGCATGGGTAGGGACCCTTGGCTTCTGAAGTTTTCTTTTTTACTTTTTTATTTGCTGATTGAGTTGCTATTAATTACATTGAAACACAGTAGGGGAAATCCTTCTCATTTTACTTTGCTTTAGAATTAGCAGTCCATACATTTCATGTTCCCGGTTAATAATTTCAAGAAGAAAAACATACATTTGATGTCGCTTCCATGTATTAGTTTGGCTAATCTTTTCACATTTTGGCTTTAAATCATAGGTATTGGGTCATATCTCCATTAGCCTGATCCCCCCTCCCATAATGTGTAAAGTATGTGTTTATTTTGCTAGGACAACTTTTATGCATCTACTTTTTGTTAAGATTTTAGGTAGGAATCATTTGTCTTTATTCTGGTTACATTATTAACATTTTATAGGATGCTAGGTGTTTCTGAGGATCATTGATCTTGTCATCTTCCTATTGGATAGACATAACAGTCAAGGAACAATTTTAAAATGTTGTGTTATTATCCCTTTGTAGTTAAATTGTTATGTTTCTTAAGCAATTAACATCTTATTTAAAAAATATGAAAAACTGACACACTTTGAATCTGGCCAGCCATTTAAATGTGTTTTCTTTTAATGACATGCGTGTTTTATTTATATGAAAAGGACCCATGAATATTGAACGATCATTTAAATAATATGTAGGCTTTCAATGAACACATCAAAGGTGCAATCTACTGTGAACATTATATACAGAAAATGATACATTGTGTAAATTGAAGTAATTGGGGTGATAGGGTACTGGATAGCACTTTCAAAAACATGGTAATGTGAGAGTAATCCCTTTTGGTTTAATTAGGCATCATTCTAAAGAACGCATTCAGTAAATGATTAGAAGAGAAAAAAAATAAATCTTGAAATAAAAATTTGAATCCTTATCCAAACATTTTAAAGCTACAGGTAAATTTAATAGTGTGCTGTTTACCCCTATAGCACCGTTAAGGACAAACATGTCAATAATATTAATACTGATGTAGTTAAAGTTTTTTCAAAAGTTATATTGACATTATTTCCCATTCTAATTCTAAGAAATTAGTTAAAGTTAGTTTTTTTGCATGTCAGGTTACTGTATAGATTTTGAAGTTGAAAAATATTGCTACAGTGTATGTAAAATAATATATAGGCTTTTTGTATTTTTTGGGACATTTTGCGGTTCCATACCAATTTTCGTGACAATAATATGTTCACTGGAGGAGGTTCATGAAAGATTCAGGTGCTATGCATACATTCAGTGTGACAAAAAACACTTCCCTCACCCAGAAAATGTTGGTAGTACTTTAACAAATGTCAAAGTTTCTCACCCACCCCTTTTTGTTAACTTTATAATTTGGAAGTTTGGTAGGTTTTGGTGGTTGGGGTCTTGGAAGGCATAGATCCAGTGCATGTTAAAGTGGTAGATTTTGGCAGGAGGGATCCTCTTTGGTGGGCCCCTCCTTTTTTGGTGAACGGATGATCATGGCTCCTGAGGTGGTGCTGGGTGGCTAGGGGTCAAGGTGGAAATGTTGGAAGAGTTAAATTCCTGTTGGGTGCAGATTTTGGCTTCTGAGACCTGCAGCCTGGTTGTGTGGGTGTATAACCGGGAGGTTGGAGTATTATAACATTAGGGTTATTGTTGCTTATGGTTATTTATGATTAAAAGGGGGGAATTAGGTTGTTAGTGTTTTAGGTTATACTTAGGGGGTGTTATGTTATGTCAATTTATGCTCGGGTACAAAAGTGTAAAATCAAGTTCTTTATTTTGTCATTTTTTTGTGATTGGTCATAACTTGCTATGTCTGTTCAATTGCATCTCCTCAGTAGTAATGGTGGTGGATATGCTGCTCCTGTATGAATAAGTAATGTAATTGTAATTCTCTCACAGCAGGAAGTTCTCCATAGGAGCCAATTTCATTCTTTGCCTGGAACTAAGCATGTAATAGGGCTATTTTAGCTCAACCCTTATCTACCATCTTGTCTGCTCTTTTATCAGCCACCTGTTGTATGTTTTACTAAATGCAATCAATTAAATTATAATAGAGGGCACAGGGCATCACATTTACACTATTTTCTGTAGTAATATGCTCTGTGCACCTTATACAACAGTTGGAGCATAATAACTAATGGAGAGGTATTAAAAGCCTATGACTTCTGAACTGTGCAACTAGCAGAGCTCACCCTAGGTGGTCATATAGGATACCAGTTACATCAGCTATACCTACACAGCTGCTAGAAAACTTATTGAGAAAGCTAAAAGAAATAGAAGCAGGTTTGCATGCATTCTTTATTTTTTACTTGAAATGTTAGTGTTAGCATATATATATACTGTCACTTTCACCTGTGCAACATCTACAAAATCTGCCCCTACCTGTCCCCAGAGACCACCAAACTCCTTGTACACACTCTTATCATCTCTCGTCTGGACTACTGTAACCTCCTCCTCTCTGGTATTACACTAACCCGACTCTTTCCTCTACAATCTATTATGAATGCTGCAGCCAGACTCATCCATCCTTCCCTCCGCTCCTCTTCCGCTGCATCTCTTCGTAGTTCTCTTCATTGGCTTCTATTTCACCTTAGAATCAAATTCAAGCTCCTGTGCTTTGCCTTCAAATCTCTCCACAGTTCTTGTCCCACTTACATTTCTGACCTGGTGTAAACATACTTCCCTAGTCGCACTTATCGTTCCTCCAATGACCTACTAATGACTTCCTCACTCATAACTTCATCACACGCACGGCTCCAAGACTTGTCTAGAGTTGCCTGACTCTCTGGAACGGTCTACCCCGTCCTATTCAGCTTGCTCCTACTTTCTGCTCATTTAAAAGAGCACTCAAAACACATCTTTTTAAACTTGCCTACCCATCATCTTCTGTCTTTTGAAACCATCACTACTTCCCACCATTACATATCTTCCATCCTATTGTGTGAGACTTCCCCCACCTACTAGATTGCAAGCTCTTCGGGGCAGGGTCCTCTCCTCCTGTATCACTGTCTGTTTTAGTCATTTGCAACCCCTATTTAATGTACAGCGCTGCATAATTTGTTGGTGCTATAAAAAATCCTGTTTAATATTAAATTATTTTATAACAATGATAACAATATGTGTATATTTGTTTATGATTCCTTTAAGTGCATGGGATGATTATTGTTTACTACAGAAAGCTTTATATTTTGTTCACTAATATAGCAGGTAATTATAATCTATAATCATTATTAGTTAGTAAAACTGTTAAATACCCATCTTAAACTTGGCCTCTTTTCTGACCCCTTCTCTAATCCCAACACCTATCCCTTACAATTATAATGAAGTGGTAAAGTCCTACAAAAATGTAGATGTTGCCTTCTAGTTATTACCTAGTGAAAAAAAGCTGTACTCATTTTTCTAGTTCCAGTTAACAACCAATTGCTCACTAAATGCACATTTTGTACACTCATTTAATGATGCCAATTTAAACATTCAAATCAAATATCATGAGACATCATATTGCTATAAGTGATATATTTTAATGTTTTATATTCAGCTTTTCAGCATATTCAGACAGGAAGGTCACTTTTTTCGTCTTTGACGTGATTTAAATGAAATTGCTAGAGAAAGATTAAGGTTTACTATATTTTAGTGACATTGTTAATGTTAGATTTACATTTAGAGTTATGGCATTCTTGCTGTTTGTTCCTATAGCTTGGTTAAGAGATTTACAGCTCCCACTGAGTTTATTGTCAAAACTTATTTTTGTAATATGTGTGCCAACTTTCCTGCTTTTATCTTTTTTACTAGACAAAGAGTAGCATTTTATTATGTGAACAAATTAAAAAATGTCAAGATTTACTTTGGTGTGATCAAACTATGTAAAAAACTTTTGCTTTAATCTACATTTCAAAGTATCACAATTGTGGAAATGGAGCGTGCAGAATGGTTATCCTACCATAATGCAATCAAATTGAGGGCATACGTGCTAAAAGCCTGTGACTTAGTTTTAATGACAATTTTTTTTAGAGTTTAAAATTTCAACTATAGTCCCCTAGTATTACTGGTAACATTCCGCAATAATGCATCTCTGGTATTTAATTCAACCATGGAACCACAAAATTCATGAACCATAACAAATTACATGGAAAGAATCATATTCCAGATTGAAAGTGATGTGGATGGGGGGAGAATAAAAACAATATTGGGGTTTTTCAGGAAGTTTTCAAGTTTAATTCTTAAGGAAAAAAGATTTGAAGTAGTGACATAGAATATTGGAGCATATGCTGTGGGAAAACAGCTGATAATTTGTGAAGAGATAGACAGACTGGGAACTTACATAATGGAATAGGGAAATATACATGAATATAGCCACCCCAATTAAAGGCAGTGAAATAGCTTACAACACTAGCACCAAAAGCAGACTGCAGAGGAAGGAGAAGTGTGTCCTTTTCTGAAGGATGTGAAAGTAAGTCATTGTCCCTGATTTATTAAAGCTCCGTAAGGCTGGAGAAGATACACTTTCATAAGTGAACCTGGGTGATCACTGGTTCACTGATGAAAGTGTATCTTCTCCAGTCTTGAAGAGCCTTCCTAAATAAAGCCCACTGTGAAATTAAAAAGCATATATCACTTGAGAAGAACAAGCTAGTGTTCAGGCGTACATAACCAATGTATCATCAAAGATCACCAGGTCATAGAACCAGCAGATTTTATGAGAAATGCTAAAAATCTTAATGATGAAAAGAACAAATATTTTCAGTGTTTGGATTGTTACTGATAAAGTTAACAACATGTGTGGACATTTCAGAAGCAAAAAATTATACAGGAATGAAAGAATATTAATCACAATTTGCAAAAAAACAGGCTGTAACTTTGAAAACATGTACAAAAGTATTAAAATGCAATTACTACAGTTGGAAAGGCAATTATCTTGCTAGCTGAGTTCCTTGCTAGTCTACACTGTCATCTACAAAAAGTACAAAGACACAATATTAAAATGTTAACATCCTGAATTACAGTGGCACCTGGACCCTACACCTTGAAACGATGTGTGTTGCCTTTTTGTACATGTAATTCATCAGCACTCTTAGGCTCTTTTCAAATCCATAGAAGCTGTGTTCAATGGACATTTTAAACCTATTTCCACTTTTTTTTTCTTATGTTGTAGCAATTTGTGTTCCAATAAAATGACAATGGACTTTGACAAAAAAAAACCCTCTGTTGTTATTGTATGTCTACCCATTTTTCCTGTATACTTGAAAACCTTAAAATAAATAATGTTATAAAAAAATGCAAAGTGATACACAGAGTTAACAAACCATCAGATCATATGCCAGTAGTAGCAAGCTAAGGTAAAAAAATAAACTATTTATTTCCTTTGTATCGAAAGCTAGAAAAACACTTGTTTAAAAAAAAAACATTCCTTCTTCACACTCATTCACTTCTTTTTAACACCTTTTTCTGCTTTAATTATATGCTCATCATTGTTTTTCTTTAAATATTGATTCTCGTAACCTATTTTCAAGTGGTTCCTCTTCATCTAATGTGTACTCACTGTTTTATTACCACTTCTACTACCATTACTTATTCTCTTTCTTTTTCTTGTTTTGTATGTCCATTCTCTGACTCATTCCTATTTTTTTTATGTTTTAAATCCCTTCTAACAACTGATATATATCTTTCTATTATGTGGTTTCCAAAGAGGTCCCCATTTGAATTTCTTTGGAAATTGTGTCATGGTTTCCACTATTAATGTATTGCCTAAATGTTTGAATTTATTTCAGTTTTCTACATTGCCATTCCTTCTTTCCCATCATTTTCTTATTTTGTCTTTTCTTCCGTCCCTTTTATTTATTTTTTTTCTTATTAACAGTTTGCATCTCTACCACTGCTATTACAAAGTTATTGCATAACCCAAACTTAAAAAGTATAGCTAAAAAGTTTGGAGGTGGGGATTTTAGGAGTAGGGAAATATATCAATTAATGTATATTAACTGATTAACTGGCAGCACAGTGGCTCAGGGATTAGCACTCTGAAGTTTCCAGGTTCTCATTGTGTCTGTGAGGGTTTCCTCCTCAAAAAAAAACATGCAGTTAGGTTACTTGTCTTCCCCCAAAAAAATCAACCTTAAACTGTAATAAAGGCTTATGATTATGGAAGAAACATTAGATTATGAGCCTGTTTGAGGGACAGCTAGTGATGTGACAATGGACTTTGTACAGCGCTGAGTAATATGATGGTGCTATATAAATACTGTATATTATTATAAAGACATAAATATTTTGTGAGCAGTTCCTGGTTCTAAGGAATAATTAGGATAATCCCTGTAGGGATGAGCGAGCGGAAATAATAAGTTCAGTCTCATGGCCAATCGTGCTTTTATCGTTTACCGAAAATGTAAGCGAGAACAGTTCTGATTTGCCAATCGAGGTTGAGCTCTCGCTGAACTGAAGGATTTCCAAGGATGCATCATGCAGCTCTGGAAATCCTCTGCAATCCCTGGGCACTAGAGGTAATTAACCTCCAGTGCCCTGGGGATCACACCCTCTTCTCAATGAATCCAGCCACAGCTGCAATCATTAGGAAGATGCCCAGCACAGGAGAACCTCATGACATTGTAATATAAGTATCTCTTACAAATGATACATTTGTATCTGTAACAAATGTATCATTTGTAAGAGATACTAATATTACAATGTCAGGAGGTTCTCTTTTGCTGGGTCCTAGAGGGATCAGATTGTGCAATCTCCTGGCACTACAGGTTAATTAACCTGTAGTGCCCTGGGGATCGTAGTAGAACTGCGGAGGTCATCTGCAGTTCAGTTCCCACAGTCACATGACCGTGGGAACTTTGCGGTCACAGCTGTAGGCGATCCCAGGGGAACTAGAGGGAACTAGAATTAACCTCTAGTGCACCGGGGATCGCAAACAGGGAATGCAGCTCTGGGAATCCTCCTGTTTTAATTTCCTCTTCCGATGGTTTCCCGAAATTGGTTCGCCGAAATTTCGCTGAACCATTGGAAGTTCGAGGAAATTTTCGTGAGAATGCCAGAGGCATTCTCGCTCATCTCTAGATCCCTGTAGAAACATGTACTTGGGGCTTGGCAAGTTAGGGATTGTGACAAAACACCAATCACCTGTTGAAGGGTGATAAGTATTAATTAGATCTTCTGATGGAAGAACACTGGTTGTAGTTGTGAAGTGTATGTAACAGGAATACCTAGTATGGGACGACTAAGAATCTTTTTTTGATGACAACAAATTGCATTACATCCCAACACATTAAAGTTGTATATCCTGTGGTGGAATCTGTAAAATTTGGGCTTATGGATAAAATGATATCAGAATATGTATGTGTGTAAGTGTAAATTTTTACAAGAATATATAAATTATACGGAGCCTATTCAGATCAGTCCAGAGTCACACTTTACAGTTGGGTGTTGCAGCATAGGTTAATATTAAATGTATCATTACAATTAGGTATGCTAGTTTACAATGCTAGTATAGTATGCTAATTTAGGCCAATCGTGCTTTTATCGTTTACCGAAAATGTAAGCGAGAACAGTTCTGATTTGCCAATCGAGGTTGAGCTCTCGCTGAACTGAAGGATTTCCAAGGATGCATCATGCAGCTCTGGAAATCCTCTGCAATCCCTGGGCACTAGAGGTAATTAACCTCCAGTGCCCTGGGGATCACACCCTCTTCTCAATGAATCCAGCCACAGCTGCAATCATTAGGAAGATGCCCAGCACAGGAGAACCTCATGACATTGTAATATAAGTATCTCTTACAAATGATACATTTGTATCTGTAACAAATGTATCATTTGTAAGAGATACTAATATTACAATGTCAGGAGGTTCTCTTTTGCTGGGTCCTAGAGGGATCAGATTGTGCAATCTCCTGGCACTACAGGTTAATTAACCTGTAGTGCCCTGGGGATCGTAGTAGAACTGCGGAGGTCATCTGCAGTTCAGTTCCCACAGTCACATGACCGTGGGAACTTTGCGGTCACAGCTGTAGGCGATCCCAGGGGAACTACAGGTTAATTAACCTCTAGTGCACCGGGGATCGCAAACAGGGAATGCAGCTCTGGGAATCCTCCTGTTTTAATTTCCTCTTCCGATGGTTTCCCGAAATTGGTTCGCCGAAATTTCGCTGAACCATTGGAAGTTCGAGGAAATTTTCGTGAGAATGCCAGAGGCATTCTCGCTCATCTCTAGATCCCTGTAGAAACATGTACTTGGGGCTTGGCAAGTTAGGGATTGTGACAAAACACCAATCACCTGTTGAAGGGTGATAAGTATTAATTAGATCTTCTGATGGAAGAACACTGGTTGTAGTTGTGAAGTGTATGTAACAGGAATACCTAGTATGGGACGACTAAGAATCTTTTTTTGATGACAACAAATTGCATTACATCCCAACACATTAAAGTTGTATACCCTGTGGTGGAATCTGTAAAATTTGGGCTTATGGATAAAATGATATCAGAATATGTATGTGTGTAAGTGTAAATTTTTACAAGAATATATAAATTATACGGAGCCTATTCAGATCAGTCCAGAGTGACACTTTACAGTTGGGTGTTGCAGCATAGGTTAATATTAAATGTATCATTACAATTAGGTATGCTAGTTTACAATGCTAGTATAGTATGCTAATTTAGGTGTGTTAGTAACTAATTAACAGATAAAAAAAACAGGGTTTTACCTGTGCATACTTAGAGGCTTAGAATTCTCACATATACATATTTACATTGATTAGTTCACTCTATGAATTTTCTGTCAGCATTCCTGATCAGCTTGTTTTTATGAATTCACAATAAACTAAAGTACCTAAATAAATTGATATTGACTGTACTTGGGAATAGGCTGGTGAATCAACAGAAATATTTTAGGTTATTTTAGGTATCTATAAAAAAGGATATTTTGCTTGGGGACAGTTGGCAAAGGCACAGTTGGAAGACAGAAGAGCAAAGAATATCAAGTAAATGACTAATGGGTTACATAGTTACATAGTAGGTTAGGTTGAAAAAAGACGTAAGTCCATCAAGTTCAACCACTATGGAAATAAACATATCCCAGATATAAAACCCTATATGATATAGTTGGTCCAGAGGAAGGCAAAAAAAATCCCTGGTACAATTTGCTTCAACAGGGGAAAAAAATTCCTTCCTGATTCCATGAGGCAAGCGGATTTTCCCTGGATAAACAGTCACTGTTATTTTTACTTTAAAGCCTTAATACCTAGTTATATTCTGTGCTTCTTGAAAAACATCCAGCTTTTTCTGAAAGTAATCTATAGTAGTTGCTGAAACTACTTCCTGAGGGAGCTGATTCCACATTATCACTGACCTTACAGAATTCCTTCCTTATCCTTAAACTTCCTTAAGCTTAAACTTCCTTTCCTCAAAATGCAAAGAGTGCCCCCTTGTTCTTTGTAACGATCTTATCTATATTGACCATTTATATATTTATACAGGGTGATCATATCCCCTCTTAATCGTCTCTTCTCAAGGGAGAATAGATTCAGCTAATCTCTCCTAATAGCTGAGCTCCTCCATTCTTTTTATTAGTTTAGTTGTCCTTCTCTGTACTCTCTCTAATTCCACAATGTCCTTTTTGTGAACTGGTGCCCGAAACTGGACTGCATATTCCAGATGTGGTCTGACTAATGCTTTGTACAGGGGCAGGATTATGTCTCCATCTCTGCAGTCTATTCCTCTTTTAATACAAGAAAGTATTTTACTAGTTTTAGATATTGCAGCTTGGCATTGCATGCTATTATTAAGTCTATGATCTACAAGAAACCCCAGATCTTTTTCTATTTCTGACTACCCCAAATGTATTCCCCCTAGACAGTATGAAACATGCAACCTATTGACCCTAACTTGCATATTTAGCGTCTGTGGGGTACAGTGTGAAATGCTTTAGCAAAGTCCAAGTACACTATATCAACTGCTACTCCACTGTCTACCTGTTTACTTACTTCCCCAAAAAAAGAGAGTAAATTTGTTTGACAACTTTGGTCTTTCTTGAAGCCATGCTGACTATCACTTAATATTATTTTCTAGCAGAAACTCCTCTATGTGGTACTTTATCAAACTAGCTAAGACCTTTCCAACTATGGACGTAAACTAACGGGTCTGTAGTTACCTGGTAATTACTTTGCTCCCTTTTTGAAGATAGGAACCACATTTGCCTTACGCCAATCCATTGGTACCTTGCCAGTGACTAGAAATTAGAGTCGTTAGTGACTAAAAAGAGTCTCTAAAAACTAGAAATAATGGTAGGTATGCCTATTGTCTGTATCATATATATCAGGACCCTGTATGTTTGATTTTCTTTTTATTTGTACTGTAACAAATTTCTATTACTCATTCATGTATTTCTCTATGTACAATACAATTCTTTTTTTTTAGCTAAATTGTTTTGTGTTGACTATGATCCACCTACAAGCCATAAGGGTTTTTTTTTGTTAAATTAATTATCATAATATTTTTGTATAACCTTTATAACAATAATTGTGTTATAATTGTATTTGTTAAATGTAATTGTAAACCAGCTCATGGAATTATCAATTTTTATTTGCCTTTTCTAATGTTGTTAACATTTATATGAGAGTCTATTTAAATAAGTTACATGTCCTATTCTATTTTATTAAGGACGAAAATGTATAGAGTGAAATGTTCAAATTCCAGTTCATGTATCAACTTTCAAACAAGACTGAATATATATTTTGTTGGGGTTCCATGCATCTTCTACTTTCCAGTTTTGTACATTCCTTATTTTGCTAAGATTAGGCTTTATGCCTTGCTGGAAAGAAAAAAAAATTTGAGGAAGTAAATAATAAAAGAGATTTTACACAATATTCTTATCAACTTGCTAGCACATAACATGGTTAATGGTGTTAAAGAATGGTGTTAACACACTTAATGATGGTAAAGATTCTTACATTTTTTTATAGAATATTTGTCTTTTAATATTATACCGTTGCAATTCATATAGTCAATAAAAAATCATAGTGTCCAATCTCTTATTTTATCAGTACAAAAAGCATAACTCAAAGACTTTTCCTTTTTCTTTTTTTATTTGGCCAACACGTGCTTCTATTTTACCTCCTTGTATAAAAAAGATTGAATACTATGACATTTCTTACTGGTGCAGATTCACCAGTTAAAAAGTTGAAGTGTCAAATTTATGCCATGTATATATTCCAAATCACTGTCATTCTTTGCAAACACAGAGTCTTTTGTAAAAATTGCAGCAGCTATGCCTTTTTTCACCAGGGTATACTTACCTCTTGCAGGTTAGCAGTGTCATCCTATTTTTCCAAATGCATAAACAGGGGACAGGTACCAATAAGTGAGTTGCACAATTTTTTCTGTCTAGTTTATTAGCCAAATAGACGCCAACCCCTTTATTTAACCCAACCTATCTTAGTATTTTAAGTTTCACAGGAAATCTTTACTGGTTTTAGAAGGGCTGATAGTCTTTGTAATCTTAGATGAGTTTCTATAAATAAAATAAAAATACTTTGCCTGGCTAAAGTCTTTAAAATTCAGGACACATTTATTCTCATTTTCCAGTAGCTTTTTCCAACTGTTCATTAGTACTTAATCCATAACAATTTGGAGTACATATTTAAATGTAATGATGTCCAATGAATTCTTCCTATTAGGTAACATAATACTTCCCAAGTCTTACCCGCTATACCTGGTATGTGAAAATCCTTTTGTTAATGGCAACTTTCCCCCACTTTTTGCTCACAAGTTTGTGTCCCCATGCTACACCAGCTACATGTATAGCTAAATTACTAGTATCAACTAATAACATCCATTGGGGGCTTCTATAGATAAAATTTTTAAAAAATATTCCTTATTCGTAGTTGTAACTGTAAGCCAGTATCCATCATGCAATTTGGCATTGTTCTAAAAAATGCTCTGACTACAGGGCCTGTTCCAATTGGGTCTTTTTTAGGTTACTTTCTATTTAAAGCTAAGTTTACTGAACATTTCTTTGTTGTTGTATGCTTAAGGGAACAATATTTAGATATCCCAGAGGTCTACATTTCCAACAAACAAGCTTTTACCCTGTGAAGGATGTTGTTTTTTTTTTTTCTTTGACAATGTTTCCCAATATCTTTTTCAATTCAGTTGTCNTTTATTGAATTTTTTTTTCTTTGCAAACCATTGTTAATCTCGTTGGAGTTCTCTAAATATTTTTCTTCCTTTCTGGATTCTTTTGTAGGTTGTCTTGTAATAGCTAATGATGTAGGTCAAGTAGTTGTAATGGAGGTCTCAGTGGCGCCTTGTAACAGAGTTTGGTTAGCGAACTCTTGTCCATGTGACAAAGATATTGCCATCCTGCTGTGCTCTACTCCCAGGAAGAGTAACTCTCTTTTTGTACCCTCTCCAGGTATTATAGCCACCTGTTGCAAAGTTGCATATTGTAGAAGCAAAGCAAGCCTCCAATTCTTTCTGCTGATTCAGCAAAAGCCATATTAATTACTTCATATAGCCAAGGGTATTGTGCAAGGGCACCTGCTGCCAAAGCAGCCATGGAAAGTGTTAGGTAAACAACTGATGCAGGTTTGCCAATATATATACACACACACACACACACACACACACACATATATATATATACATTGTGGGGTATTAACCGCACACGCACTCGCAGCAAAGAGGTATTTCAGACTGTAGGGCCAATTTCAGGGCACTCTTACTACTCTTAATATTATAAAAGTCTCTCAGAAGTTAGCCTCCTGGCTCTCTTTTCAGAATTTCTGGTCTACCAGACCTAATCTGTGGGAGACCTTCTCCTGGCTCACAGGCTGAGCTACTGCATTTCCTTTTGTCTCAAAGACCAGGTAATTTTCTTTATTATCAATAGTCAGGTGCTTCAGACCCATTCTCAATTCCTGGACTAGCAAGCAAAAGTGCCTGGTCCCCTCATTCCTTCCTGGACACTCTGAGCCTGGATTCCAAACAAAAAGCTGCACAACACTTATTTACATATTTATTCAGGCCCTTTATACCCCTTCAAAGGTGAAACAGAGGTGTATGATGCCAAATATTTTCTGAATTAGGCATTGCATTATTGATTCTAGCACAATATAAATACTATATATGTGTATAACTTCTAAAATATCTCTCAATAGACACTTCTGGTAGGGAAAGTCGGAATTAGTCTAACCCTGCCATTATGCATGCATTAGTCATTGTCCATCTGTATGCAAAACCCACGTTTGTAGGAATGATTTAATGACAACATCACTCTGAAATTAAAGCAACATAAGGTTTTGCATAATCAGACACCTTTGTATTATTCCCTTTGTCCTTCGCTAACAAAACTAAATTTTGGTCACAAGCGTCTACAGTTTTTTTGGGGAACACCAACTCCCCCTACAGAGGCAGGCAATAATCAAACAAAATTGTTGAAAAGCGATAACTGAAAATAATAAACGCTATGAGGTCTGAGTCACAGTATGTAATAGACTATCTTGATGATTGTTGTTTATTTCACCCCTGTTTGAGGAAATTTGTGCCTGTACAATTTATTTTGTTTCCTAAATAAAAAAATAAAAAAAAAATCATTTTTTTTAAGTGCTTAAAGACAAGTGCTAAACAAAAGTAAATTCGAATTTCCCTAGCAACAGATAATTTGTGGTTAGTAACTTTGTAAAGACTTCGACAATAATAATTTTCTAATTTATTAAAAATAAAAAAAGTACTGTCCATGGATTCAGAATTAGTTCCATTTGGAACAGAGTAAAGGAGTGAATAAATACTACAAATCCCAACATGCTATTTAAAAATAAAAAATATGTAAGTTTCATATATTTAACCCTTAATTTTCATGTTTACATAGTTTTACAATTAAAACATATTATCTCACTATTTGATAGTTTGATAATGTGATGCAATTTATTTCACCCAGCTAATTTTCAGGCATTGTATTTTACCTTTCCCATACCCAATATTGCATCCAACACATACAGCCCCACATACACATACTCCAACAATCAGATCACATCTTTACATTTCTAATGGATAGTTT
>NC_092858.1:58221673-58223578 GCF_032062135.1 Pyxicephalus adspersus
AGAGACACACGCAGGATCGAGTATCGGGTGAGTATCGTATTTTAATTATTTTATAACACATTTGTCGTATAGGACGCACCAACTTTTCCCCCCCAGTTTTGGGGAAGAAAAAGTGCGTCTTATACGGCAAAAAATACGGTAAGTGCAATATTTTAGAGCATTACAGCTAAGAATAAAACTGCATTTACTGGAAAAATCAAACACCTAAGACTGCAGTTGCTTAAAAATTACTGAATCACTTAGTAGGTAACAGCCTAGATGCTGCTAATCAAATGCACTTAATTATTGATCATCAACAATTGTGCCTGCCTCTATAAAATCAGGAGTTTTGACAATTTATCAGTCTGGAGTATTTAGGTGTGTGTTATTAGAATGCCATGGATGAAAGACATAATTCATTATTTGCCTATCAAATTGTTATTGAGATTGATATATATTTAGGGATTCCTGTGGAGTGGTATCATAATACTTCCCTCCTACCCTACCCTCCCTCCTAACAGACCCCTTTTGTCATATGATTAAACATTGCAATTTCTTACTTCATGTTTACAAAGCTTAAAAAAACAGAGGCAACTGCCTTTCACTTTCCACCAATATGCAAGCTAAGATATTAGTTTTATTTTCCTCACCCATCGCAGTGCTCAGCTTCCAGTGACGTTTTACAGTAGTTTGCTAATCAGATCTAAAAAAGAGGCCAGAATTTATTTCATTGGGATTCACAGCTCATTTCACCAGACTTTAAACAAGATAGCCTGAACTCTTAGCAAAGTAAACATAGGCAGATTTATTCATTATTATTCACCAGAACACATGTGGATCAGCTTGTAAAAGCTGCAAAATTGAAAACATTAAAAATAATTTGAAAATGAATTAACCTAATAAGAACTATATAGGATTTTAGTAATTTAATTTTAGCTTTTTAAAATGTCTAGTAGTATCTGCAAAATTGAGTAGAACTTCAAGAAAAGATCTCAGAAAACTGTGACAATATAAGCATAAAGTACAAACCTTTGGATTCAGTGTCTTATTCTCTGGATTCTGACAAGGTTGAGTAAATCTTTAAAATCTTGACATGTTCTTCAAAAAAAATGAATAATTAAATAATATTTTTCTATGGAAGTAACTAGTAAAGGTAATGAATAATTTATGTATATCACTTATGTAGGAGCCCTAACTGTGGCAACAGAGTTTTATTTTAGCATAGTGAGTAAAAATGTTTGTTTTTATTTATTTAAAATGATGGTAGGAGTCATATCTGACTAAAATGCTTAAACAAAAAAACAAAAAAAAAAAAAACATCTTCAGTACCTTTTTCCAATACACCTACATGTCCAAGTATGTTTAAAAATATTTTAAGTACAGAAAAAATATATGTTAATTCTTCACAATACTAGGAGCTCCCATTATTTTTCTTGCTGATGCCTCGACTGTATTAGGATCTTAAAACATACCTAAACTTAAAAACAACCAACCAACAGGAGGTAGTACTATTTGATAATATAGACAGTCCAGCAGGAGACAATGTGACTTCTGCACAACACAAGTGTTACATCTGGAGAAGAAGATCACCTTCTTAACAGAAGTCTGCCATAGAGCTGACAGTGCAGATGATACCTTCCATGCATGCATAGATGGCAGGCAGGGGTGTAGTCATAAAAAAAAGAAGAGGGGGCAGTGTAATAGTGAAGACTATCCATGGCAAGCTCGCAGGGAGAGCCTTTACGGGCTGCGTAAAATGTTGGTGCTATATAAATTCTATTTATTATTATTATTATTAATAATAATATTAATAATAATTTACAGGGGTCTGGGGGCCCCTTGAAGCTGAAGATAGTTGCTTGTTTTGAAATGAAAATTCTGCACAAAAATCTTAATTTTCCAAAATATTGTGTCACTGCATACCCA
>NC_092858.1:58224547-58252033 GCF_032062135.1 Pyxicephalus adspersus
GTGAAACAAGCCATCCTTAGGCTGCAAAAACAGAAAAATCCCAACCGGAGAAATTGCTACAATATTAGGAGTGGCAAAATCTACAGTTTGGTACATGATGAGAAAGAAACAAAGCACTGGTGAACTCAGCAACGCCAAAAGACCTGGACGTCCACGATAGACAACAGTGGTGGATGATCGCAGAATCATTTCCATGGTGAAGAGAAACCACTTCACAACATCCAACCAAGTGAACAACACTCTCCAGGAAGTAGGGATATCGATATCCAAGTCTACCATAAAGAGAAGACTGCATGAAAGTAAATACAGGGGGTGCACTGTGTCACGGTAGCTGCACTGCAGGATAGTGGACCCTCTGTGTCACCAGCTCATTAAGTGGATACGTGCACAGGGTGCAGAGTCTAAACAGCTGCCCGGTCTTCAGCAGAGCCCTTAGAGGTGGGGGTGTTGAGCTGCGGGCAACAGCCAGGTTGCGGCCCCCGTGCACGCAGAGGCAGGTTACTGCTAACAAGCTGGAACAAAAACATAGTGCCAAGGGGAAATCCAAGAGAGTAGTCAGACGAGCCAAAAGGTCAGGGCAGGCAGCGAACAAGGTTGGTCAGGAAACAGACAAGAGGTC
This sequence comes from Pyxicephalus adspersus, assembly GCF_032062135.1. NCBI lineage: Eukaryota > Metazoa > Chordata > Amphibia > Anura > Pyxicephalidae > Pyxicephalus > Pyxicephalus adspersus. The sequence goes on from NC_092858.1 coordinate 58,225,167, forward strand.
AGGACGGGCAGCAAACAAGCGTAGTCAGGAAACAAGCCAGGATCAGTACACAAAGTATCTGGAACAGGAGAAACAAACAACAGGAATCTGGAAGTAATGCCAAAGGAACTCCTTGTTCAGGCAACTTCCTTTTGCCCTTCACTTCCTTTTAAGGGCAGGGCCTGAGATAAATGGAGCCATGTGACCTGCTGCATCCTACTCTACCAGGAGATGATACCTTAGCAGAGCTGCTTCTGGCAGCAGGGGAGTGAAAGATGGGTGGCAATGAAGGAGGCACAGATTCCCTGGACCTGCAGGGATCTTTGACACACTGCAAGGTGCAAGCCACTCATATGCCTCAAGAATAGAAAGGCTATATTAGACTTTTCTAAAAAAAACATCTAAAAAAGCCAGCACAGTTCTGGAAAATCATTCTTTGGATAGATGAAACCAAGATCAATTTTTACCAGAATGATTGCAAGAAAAAAGTATGGAGTAGGCGTGGAACAGCTCATGATCCAAAGCACACCACATCATCTGTAAAACATGGCAGAGGCAGTGTGATGGCTTGGGCGTGCATGGCTGCCAGTGGCACTGGGACGACTTTCTACCCAGCATTACACTGGCCCCGACACTTTCAAACTGAACGAGATGATTTCTCAAGTAATCGTCGTCAAATCCATACAAAGCAAAACACCAGAAAAGCCTGAAATATCGTAATTGCAGACTGGTCTTCTAATTCAATGAGGGCAAGGAACATAAAGTTAGGCTCCCCGTTCATCGGCGACTAACATTTAGGATACACAACCATTGCAGACTTATTACTGAGGGTTGTGGATTCATCAATCAGGATGTAAATCTTGCCTTGGACCCTCTATATTTGGTTGCAAGTTGACTTGTGCATCTCAGGTTCAATGTGGTCAACCTCGTTTGTGGCTGTAAATCATGAACACAGACCTCTTCTAAGCTCAGCCTCATACAATTCCTGTAATTCCAGAAGATGTTAATGATCTGAGAATGGTCTGTCTTGTTTTGCAAGAAAATAGGCGATTCTCAAAACTTTCTCTGTCTTTGACATCTCTGGGTTGATCATAATGTCAACACTCAATTGCTTGGGGGTCAGCATCTGAACAAATCCTGTATGCGGCAATATGTGATTTTGAACCTTTATGCCTGTAAATTTTCCTGTGCAATGATTCTTCCAAGGTATTGCCATAGTACGACACAGTATACTCCTTCCATTCCATTTGTAGCTTGCGTCGTAATAGGTGCTTCAATGGTTTGCTGTGATGTTACACTATTCTGTTGTTCTGTTATGTAGATTCATTGTTCTTCTGACTCATCTGTTTGAAGGCATGATGATTGTGACTTTTTTTTCTTGACTTTTTTTTAGAGAAGATAATCATGGGATTTTCTTTGTTGTGAAGGTTATCCTACTACTTCAAACTAGATGCTGCATGCTGTTCTATTATTGTACAAGCACTTGTGACAGTACATGCGATAGGGCATTTCTATAAATATATAATAAACTCGAGTTAAAAATATAGCACACCTAAGCAGTTCCAGAATAATAGAATAATAGCCATGAATAATGAGTTTAGATCAAAGAATTCTTTGCCCATTCACAAAAAAAGTTAGGGTGTTCCCACGCGTGCCTGCAGCACTACACACCTGATGGCAGGCCCTGCAGGGCAACTCCACAGAATAAGTATGTACCATAATCTGCAAATATTTTGTGTATACTTGACTGCTATGGTGTTTAGTTCTGCTTTAAGTAACCCTCCCTGGGTCATCTCCTGCTAGCCCTACCTTATCTCCAATCTCTATAAAAGAAAAGTATTCTGAATTCTATGCAAAGTGATAAAACACAATTCTTCGGATATTTACTATATATTGCTAAATATTAGAGATTAGTGAAACTGAGAAATGTATTTTCATAAAAGCAGCATCATTTCACAAAAATTCCAGTGACATTCTTTGAAGGCCATGGCTGCATTGTATTGTCATGAGAACTGCTACAGGGTCAGAGGGGCGTAAGTAAAATATCTCATCAGAAATAAATAAAAAGGTATGTCTTTTTTTTCTAAATTAAAGTTAGAATGTTGGAAGAAAATACACATTTTAAAAGCCAATGTGGGGAGGGGGACTACACTACAATTTTGAAATGTAGTTAATTTCCATACTAATAACAATACAATTCTTAGAAAGCTTTAAAGCTGAACAATGTTAATTGTATTTTAAATGGCCCCTCTTGCCCATACCAGTCCCCTTTGTTGTCTTAACAATGGTAATGGGAGGTAGCGTATAATGAAGGACAGGAGCTCATCCTCACAACCTGTCCCCCAAATGACTGGTGGGTTTATTGAGCCTGAGTAATAAGCAAGAGGGGTATTCCATTCCTATAAAAAAACATGCTGGCACTATTAAAACTATTATTTAAAATGAAAATACAACACTTACTTGCCATTTTAAGCTTTTTATTTATGTCACCAGAAGTAAATCCATCACATCATCCATGTTAATTAGGATACACACTGAAGCTGAAGTTACCTAGTGGTCTCTAGCCACTTTAGTGACAGATTCCCAAGCTGATTATGCAGCAGTGGCCAGTTTGTTTACATGTGAACCACTGTCAAAAAAACTGCATTTCTGGAGACAGCATCACAATCACACTGTTAAGTCATTTATTCTGTTTGTTCAAGCATTACATTATGAAAAACATGCCTCAGTATAGGCTGAAAAAAAGGATTTTCTATGTCTGCTGCAAAATAACTATTTTGCATATTGGAGTAAAAAAATAAATATACCATTATCTCTGATAATTCCTCTATATATATTTGTGTGATTGTGTGTTGCATTCAAACTTCATTTACATTCCATAAATCATTGGTATGTTTACTGAATTTATATTTATCTTCAGCTTTGGACTATATGACTTTTGATTTTAATATATTGCATTTTCCTACGCACAGCATTCATACACTGACAAAAGAATAGGCCATTTTTGTCTTGTAGAAAAACATTACTTGTACATCTGATCTGATCAACTGCGAAACTGATATATATATAAATTGGAATGGAATTGTGTTATCATATTTTATAAATTTCAAACTTTTACCTGATGATTCAGCCTGGAAGATTCTTACTGCAGATTTAGATTGTGAGCATCCAATTATTTTATTGACTTCCCTTCTTTATCATGGTACTTTTCCCTGGTTCATAGGGCCTGATTTATTAAAGCTCTCAAAGATGCATTTCTTAAAAGTATTTTCCTATATTTAGCAAATGTTTTCAATCCTGATCCAGATCCATTCTAGGTGTTCTTGATCACCCAGATTCACAGATGAAAGTGTATCCTCTCCAGTCTTGGAGAACTGTAATAAATCAGGCCCATTATGTGGGTTATTGCCACTAAATTCCTCCATTTTCGCATTGGGATTTTGTATCTAGCCAGCATAGAGATAGTAACCCCAGAGCCCCTGTACCTTTAAAGACATACCACATAGTTTAATCTTTCCAGACTTACTTTAAATGAAAATGCTAGATACAAATCTTTAATACCTGAAATACAAATTCTGAAATGTACCTGTCTTAAGCTGTCACTTTTAGCAGCACATCAATGATCATTTTTCTCTTGTTATTGCTATTCTACAAAATACTATAAAAAGCTAAGACTGTCAAGAGTAACATCAGTCTGACAACTTAAAACAACATAATCAGTTCAAGAAGCACTTGTTCATTTTAACATCCTATAAAACATCTTCTGATTCTGTAAACTCAAGAGAAAATTTAATCAGTGTTTACCATGTGAACAGTTATGCTGTGCTAATGTTTGCGACCTCATTTTCCTATACTGCTTTTGTTTTTGTGTCATATTTGCAGCCAGTGTACAGCAATTTGTGTCAGAAAGATGGGATATTTTCCGTAAGAATATTTTGGCATATTTCTAGCAAAGAGTAAAATCAAAACCATATGCAAATGGCTTCACATAAAAACTAAGTGGACCTGTATTTCTTTGGGTAAAATATTTAAAGATTTAAATAAATTCAAGAGGCAGGATTATAAAGCAGGGTAATTGATATTCACCAGACATTTACTGCAAGCGAATGGTTTTGGTGCATAGTTTTTAAATTGTAATAATGATTGCCCCCAATAATACGATTTATTGTTGATGTTCAGTATTATAATATGCACCTTTGAGAGAATACTGGCTAAGATCAATTTCAGTTTTTTTTTAATTTCTTTTTAACTTTGCTGTTGTTCTTTGTTTCTGAACTGATTTGTTCTAGGCTTACTTGTTTATCTTTGCCTCTAATAATGCTCTCTTGACTATTCTATCGAATTTTACTTGTAAATGCTCTAGCTTGGAATAATAGCCTGATACCTAGAATTGATTATTTACCTTTTGCCCTGACTTCTGAACCTTATAATCTTTTTAATCATTCTGCTTTTTAATTTTAAAGGAATACAGTAACATAACTTTTTTACAATAATTTTACAGTGTGTGCATTTAAAAAGAATAAAATTACAACTTTAAAGCAACAATTTTGTATGTCAGTAATCCTTTTATATAATGTACTGTGCTATATCTAATGTGCATGCTGTCTAGGGTCAGAGCATCTTATAGTCAGCCTTCATTTTCTGTTCATCCTGAATGTTCCAGTTTTCCAGCCAGTTACGCTTTATCATGACATAGCTAATGGTATTGTAGTGTAAAATAGGATTCTGTCCTGAGGGTGGTAGTGATCTGAGTGTGACAAGGTCAGTATTTTGATGTGAAGCAAGAAGCAGAAGTAAGCAGTACAGTGCAAAATGATAAGATGATAATAAGATGATAAGTAGCCATTGGCAAAAGTCAGCAACATCTGTGAGAGGAGTAAACCTCCCTACTGAGCGGAACTACACTGCAATAATAGCTGCTCAGAATGTAGTATTGATATATATATATATATATATTGTACAGGATCGCAGGGGGGGATCTTGGATGGAAGGTAAATTTCCCCTATATATGGACGCTGGTCCCTTTAAACTGGTGTGTTGGGAAAGGAGTCACACACCAGGAGTTGCAGGAAGGGGGGAATCCCATAAAGGCTCAGGTGAGAAAAAGGGAGGGAGGAGTAGAATTGCAGGAAGTAGCCTGCAAACCAGCTCGGTAGGGCATGGAGTGCTACCAGCTCGGTAGGGCAAGTGGTGTTACATGGGAGGCTGTTGCTGCTGACTTGATTTCTTTTCATTTATGGACTGTGGGAACCCCGGGCTGGGAATTGGACCCTCACATAGTAAGTGGTCCAGTCCCATGATGTCGGTGCCAAAGTCCAACGGTACCCTGCGATTTTTCAATAACTTCCTGAAGTTAAATGAGATATCGAGGTTTGATGGGTATCCCTTGCTCCGAGTGGGTAAGTTATTAGAGAGATTAGGCCCTGCGCGCTTTATCAACATGCTAAATTTGACCAAGGGGCATTGGCAGATACCCTTGACCAAAGAGGCCCGGGAGAAACCGGCTTTCTCCACGCCATCCAGTATAAAAGGATGCCATTCGGTTTGCAGACTGCCCCGGCAACATTCCAACGGGTCATGGACAAGCTGTTACGCTCCAATCACGCATATGCATCGGTCTATCTCGATAATATTGTAATTTTGAGCAGAGACTCACCAGCCAAAGGTCTAGGCATTGCTGGATAGTCTGGAAAAGGGAGGGTTCAGAGTGAACCCCGAAAAATGTGCGGTTGGTTTTGAGGAGGCAAATGACTGCAAAGAAGCTGTGGGTATGATTGTGGGTATGCGATTGGTGAAACCTTGGGTGAACAAGGTGGAAGCAATTCAGAACTGGCCCCGTACCCTCACCATGAAATAGGTCTGAGCCTTATTAGGGATCGTCGGCTACTACCGACGATTCATTCCCAATTTTTTTACCACAGCAGACCCCCTTTCAGATCTGACCAAAGGCCACAAGTCAGTAATGATTAAATGGAATCAGGATGCAGAAAAAATGTTCCTGGATCTAAAAATTGCACTGTGCCGACGGCCCATTTTGGTGTCGCCAGATTTTTCGCAAGAATTGGTGGTTCAAACTGATTATTATTATTATTATCAAACAGGATTTATAGAGCGCCAACATATTACGCAGCGCTGTACAATAAACTGATGCTTTAGACGTAGGATTGGGGGCAGTTCTGTTCCAGGTTATTGATAAGGAGGATCATCCCATAGTTTTTCTATGCAGGAAACTGACAGGGGCTAAAAAAAAATTATGCGGTAGTAGAGTGGGAGTGCCTGGTGATCAAATGGGCACTAGATTCTCTTCGCTATTACCTGTAAGGGAGAAAATTCAAATTGATTTCTGACCCCGCTCCTCTAGCGGGGTCAGTTTATTTCTCCTCTGATGGAGGAGAAATAAGACAGCCAATGCACGGGTAACAAGGGGGTTTCTCTCTCTACAGGAGTTTAACTTTATAATGAAACACCGCCCTGGAAAGGCACACCAGAACGTGGATGCCCTTTCCAGAATACATTGCTTCAGTGTTATAATCGGGGTTGGGGCAAGGGGAGGATATGTACAGGGTCACGGCATCTTGGACGGAAGGTACATTTCCCCTATATATGGACGCTGCTCCCTTAAAACTGTTGTCTTGGGAAAGGAGTCACACACGAGGAGTTGCACCTGGCTATAAAGGCTCGGGTGTGCAAGAGGGAAGGAGGAGTAGAATAGCAGGAAGTAGCCTGCAAATCAGCTTGGTGGGGAATCAAGCTACGAAGTGGTGTTACTGTTACATGGGAGGCTGTTGATGTTGATTTGATTTTGTTTGATTTATGGACTATGGGAATCCCAGGCTGGGGATTGGACCCTCACAAGATAATTGTCTTTGACTCATCATGGGGACATTCTGATGGGCTATGGACAATTACCCAACTAGGCTGAAGTAAGCCATTTTCTTTTCTTTTTTTTTTACCCCCTGGGTTGCTGAAAAGAAGCTGTTTTCTTTAGTTATCCCAATAAAGACTTGTGTCTGTTACACCCTTTTGGTGGTAAGCAAAGTGGCTGCGGTCTGAGCTAATCCCCAGACTTTACAATATCTATATATATATATATATATATATATATATATATACGCATATATAACACGTTTATATCCCTATATAACAGCTTCTTTGCAGCAACTCAGGAAGGTATAAACAATAGAGCAAATGGCTTACTTAGTGGTGTAAATGTTCTGTAGATAGCTGTGTAGGAGTTCCATACACCCTGCCCTCTCTTCACTTTGCCTCCCAGATATAAAGCCAATTTTTGTAGATGGGGGCTCATTAGCATCAATTACAAGGTCTAGCTCATACATTTCTAGCCTAATGTACCAGAAAGTCAATTACCGTTTAACTCCAAGACAACATCTACATACATGGACAAAATCGAAAAAAAAAAGGATTTGTAAACTTAGTCAGCTGACCTCTGTCAAGCTCAAAATCAGGTTACACATCTATTTTCTGGTTCAGCGATGAAGCATCCCATGTGAACTCTGCACTTTAACCTGCTCATAGGGCATGAATCAATAAGATTACCTCCAACCCAGGTAACTGTAAAGCTGAACCTAGAAACACTAAACTAAATTTCCTGTTTATGTTCTTTGATGTAGATGTCTAGGGTTTGTGTCCACCTAGAACAGAAATGCATCCAGTGAATTGTTGGATAACTTGATATGCACAGCTGTGATGGTGGTGTAAAAAAGTAAAAAAAAAAATCCCTATATAATTTTATTATGATAAATGTCTTTTATTTTGTGAACTTGCTTGAAAAACATTATTATGCAAGCTTAAAACTTCAAGGGTAGAAAAGGGCCTCTGTAAGCATTTAATACTTTTTGGTATAGTGTGACAACTGGTAGAGTGGTAAATCTTACCCACAAATTCCTGCATTCAAAGATTTTGATAAGGATCCAAGAAAAGTACCTTAACTGCTGATGGATACCTTGCACATTTCAAAAATTATGATTTGTCAAGAATTTTAGTTTAATAATATATACTGCCAATGTTATTTGAGGAATTTTGGCAATTACCTTGTATAGCACAGTTACCTTGTATATTTATTAATATATTTTTCTATAATTTTCAACAAATAATGCACTGTTAAAGCTATCGTCATAACTTTTTTTCTGACATATTTTGTTTGAGACTAAATTTAAGGAAAGCTGAAATTAGTAATGAGAAAATGTTTAGCAAATCACTTCACTTACCAGACAACAACAACATCCTGAGCTTTTCCAAACACTGAAAATGTACTTTGCTGTGCCCTGTTGGGGAGATTGATGCTTACTTCCTCTTTTCTCTTACACCCATACCATAGACAGGAAGTGAGCAGAAATATTCCCATTTGGACACAGACAGCAATAAAATATTGACTATGAATTTAACCTTTCCCCACTCTTTCCATAAATTAATGAAAGAATTATATTTTGCGTGTAGTTTGTTTTGATGAGGCCAGCCTTTTTTGTATTATCTCTGGCATTCTATCTAAATTATCACTAACTTGGTTAGACTACTATTAGTGTCTAATACTGCTAGAAATATAAAGCATATCAGGAAAATCCTACTTCTGCTATTTTTATTAGAATTATACTGAGAATGTAAACAAATCTATTGGGGCTTGCATACGTTCCCTACAACAAACATACAGCAATCAAGTATCATAATCACATATATGTACTCATAGTAGATCAATGGGATAAATGTTTGTGAATTGGCAATGACGTTAGATCTTGGAAACTTTTCAAATAAGCTGCTGGCTGTATATTTACATGCATACATTAAAACAGTGGGATTTTTTAATTTCAAGAAAATTGAATGATACGATCATTACCGCTATATTTTAAAATCAAAACATAATATATATTAAGTATGTTTACCTCTCTTATAAAGATGTAGCCAATTTTGAAGGTTAAATGCACTCAAGAAATCGGAAGTAGAAAAGACCATCATGAGATAATAAACTATGTTTTTTTAAAAGACCAGAAGCTCTTGAAAGCACTTAATAAACTAATCTAACCACTGGAACCTGTATGACTGAAAATCATCCATCCCAGTTGCTGCAAAGTATAATTAAATCTCCTGATTTCTGGCACTTAACATTATAAAAACCTCTTTCATAATTCACTCATCTATATTTTTCATGTATACAGTTATTATCTCATTAGGGCAAAATAGATACTTGAGAGCAAGGAAAGGCAAAAAAAAATATAGCTTGTATATCTGCATAATGTTAACATTCTGTTTACAAAGCTATGTTTCTGTGAGTGTCGTATCATTTATTCTCAGTAGCCTTCCTATCCCGCTGACATTTTTTTCCATATGAAACACACAAATTCTGAGTTAAGAATCTATGGAATCTAATTAAAGATTTTTTTTCATTTCTAAATAATTTATATACTGAGTTAGAATATAAAGAGATAGTGACACATTTATAGCAGGCAGGTAGTTTTATTATGTTTTATTTATTATATATTATTATATTATAATATTATAGTAATAGCTTAACAGATATGTGCTGATCATGTCAGGAAACCAAGAAATATTAATTATTTTCATTAAAGCTTGTCTAATAACTGGAATAAAATGTTATGTATTGTAGCTTGTCAGTCATTAGATGCGGTGGCTCTATTTGTTTTCATGTTATGGATTTTTATAACTTTGTACCTGGGGATCCTCTAATTAGCACATACAGCACATACAGCACATACAAATAAAGGTGGGTCCCAAAATGTAATATCACAGGAGATAATTGGTATACCTCTGTTAGACAAGAAGGATGCTGCAAAACAGAAATTTGGTGCATTCATGGGACATAAACCCAGGAAACCTTATGGCTCCAATTGTCACACATGGAACTTTAGAACAAATGTGAATATGACAATTTAAATATTGTGCACTGGATAGGATGCATATCAACAAACAGGGTAAATTTGGACTGAAAAAGAAATTGTAGACAGATTATTGAACAAAAACTATGTTGTTTCTTCTTTTCACTCGAATATATCACAATTATTTAATACAACTCAGAGAATCCAGTAAAAACATTCTGACTGAAACAGGAAAACTTTCGTAGCCAATTGCAAGTATGGAGGGATGTTTTAAGTGCATTAAGTTAATAGCAGAGATCGCATTGCAACAAAAAAACTTTGCACTATATGGGTGTGTGTCAAACAATTACAGGTACTCCCCAGGTTACATAAGAGATAGGGACTGTAGGTTTATTCTTAAGTTGAATTTGTATGTATGTTGGAACAGGTACAATACTTTAATAAGTGCAAATAGGACAGATGTTTGTCACAACAGAAGAACAGCTCAGCCTTTAAAATCATCCACAACCTCAGCTGTGTTTACCAAAAGATTTACTTTGCAAGTCATGCAAATTTATGGATTTTGCCTACTTTTCTTACCTGTATAAGAGAGAGAGTTTTAAAAACATCAAACAAACTTTTCCCTAGTTGAATGACACTTTACTTAAACAGTAACCTGAATGTGAGACAGTAGTTTACACCTGTGTTTGAAGAACTTGCCTTTACCTTCTATATGACAAAATTGTCATAACTGTGTAAATAGAACAGGTTCAGAAGCTGTTCCTATCAAAACACAGATGTCTGACTCAATAGGCCTGATTTTTTAAAGGCTAGAGAGGATACACTTTTATCAGTCATGCTTGGTGATCCAGCAAACCTGGAATGGATCTGGTCCAGTATTCAAAACATTTGCTAAAAGATAGCAAACAACTTTAGGTAATCCATTTCAGGTTTGCTGGATCACCTAGGTTCACTGATGAAAGTGTATCCTCTCCAACCCTGGAGAGCTTTAATAAATCAGGCTTAATCTCTAACTTTTTGTTGTTGTTGTTTTGTTAGTTACAGCAACCTGGCATGTATTTGGTAACACCATAATAAAATTTAGTTTACCCTGGATGTTACCAATTAACTCAGTCTTCCCCAAGATTTGCTGTTTGCTAATGTTTTGTTTTCAATTTTTTAACCATCCTAAACTTTTTCATTCTTTAGTATTTTGTAATCTAAAAAAGAAAAAAGTAGAAAAAATAACTGTGCAATGCTTTGTACTAGAATAATAAATTTGACATTTTAAAGAGGGCAAAGTATAGAATTAAATTTGTGCCTTTTCTTTACAGCACAATATTATTTTTACACTGATATGTTTATACTTTTCTGTCTTTGCATTGCTCAAAAAAATTTTTTGGATGAAATTTTTTAAATAAAATTTCGTAAGTCAGTGTTAACTTAAACCATCATTTTCCCCCCAAAATTGATTCATGTATTCATTTAATCTTTCAAGGTAGATATGTACTCAATTAAACAATTGTGTAAAAATGGAACTTGCATAAACTATAAGCTAGTTTTAAAAAATGATATCTAAGGGGGGTGTCGTCACCACTCTCTAAGATGGCTGCTTAAATCTTTTGCTCCCCATAGTGGTTTCCTAAAAGCAATAGTTTCTCCGCACAAAACTTCCTTTGACTTATTCACTGCATTTCAGTTACTCCTGTTTAAAATTAAAAAAAGAAAAAGAGCACGCTCACAAGAGACTTTTTCCTGGTCCCAACTGCTCACAGGCCACTAGATGAGAGATGTCTGTGTGACTCATCTTAGGAGATTCTCTCAGCAATGAAACCTGTAAAAACACCTCTACACATTCTAGTGATGCCGGATCACAGGGTTCCTCCATCGGTGAATCTTCTCCTACTATCTCACCTTCCAAGCGTAGTCCTGTTAGGCAGAGACCTGGAACATCCACAGACTGTCAGAAACCTCTGACAGGCAGCACTGCTTTGTGTGGAGCCAATGCTTTCAGGGCATCTATTAAAAATTATCCTACTAGTAACCAAGCATTCTTTGATTCCCAGACCTAAAAGAGAGTCTTCCATCCTTCAAAATTTAGACCTATCTCTCTCTTAAATTCTGATGTTAAAATATATGCAAAAATTTTAGCTTATTGCAGGACTGAAAATTAAAGGCTACCATCACAAAAATGGCTTGTTTGCAGATGGTGTTATTCTAATTCTTACTGGCCCCCTCCATTCCCTCTCATAGGTACAGTTAGCTCTCCAAATTTTTAGTACAGTATCATATTATAAAGTTAAGTCACATAAATATCAAATCTTGCCGCTTAATGCCCATCTAAAATCCCTACTAACAAGTTCCTTTCCCTACCAATGGATGTGAGAAATCAAATATATAAGGATAAAACTATCATCTCATACCTCCAGCCTATTTTCTGCAAATGTAAAACTTTTACAAAATCTTCTTCAGGAGTTCCAGAATTTAACCTCATATGACCTATCAGTAACTGGTAGAATTTTGGCTTTCAAAATGCTGATAATACAAAAAGTCCAATATCTGCTTTGAATAATACCCATACCATCACCAAACACCTTTTAAATTCTTTTAAAAAAACTAACACCTATATATGGAGAAATGAAGAACCTTGATGCTCCTCCACAACTTTCATCAAACCTAGGGGAAACTTTAGATGCTTCTAGTCTACCCCACATCCAGACTTACTATTCTTACAATTACACACCCATGTGTCCTCAAAGAGCTGAGCTCAGTTAATTCAATTGTTTCTAATTTTTAGAGACTCTTTAATCACAGGCTTGGTACCAATGGATTGGTGTAAGACCAATGTGGTTCCTATCTTCGAAAAGGGAGCAAAGTCATTACCAAGTAACTACAGACCAGTAAGTTTAACTTCCATAGTTGGAAAGGTCCTAGAGAGTTTGATGAAGAACCACATAGTGGAGTTTCTGCTAGAAAATAATATAAGTGATAGTCAGATGGATTCAAAAAAGTCTGAAGTTGTCAAAACAAATTTACTCTCTTTTTATGAGGTAAAACAGGTAGTATGAGGAAGTAAACAGGTAGACAGTGGAGTAGCAGTTGATATAGTGTACTTGGTAAGCATTTGACACAGTACCTCACATATGGTTAATATACAAATTAGAGTCTAAAGGTTTAGAAAAGTTAATCTGTAAATGGATAGAGAACTGGCTTAAAGATCGCATCCAGAGAGTACTGATTATTGATTCATACTATGAATGGTCTAAGGTTATTAGTGGTGTACCCCAGGGTTCAGTGTTGGGACTTTTACTGTTTAACATCTTTATAAATAATGAGTTTGGGATTAAAAGTACTATTTCTGTGTTTGCAGATGACACCAAACTACTAACTAACAAAAAGTCCATACAGGATGTCTATAATCTACAAGCAGACCTGGATGTACTGCTTGATTGGGCAGCCAAGTGGCAAATGGCATTTAATATTGATAAATGTAAAGTTATGCACTTGGGGAAAAACAACATGCATGCTTCATACTGTCTTGGGGGAATACATTTGGGGGAGTCAGAAATGGAAAAGGATCTGGGGGTTCTGGTAGATCATAGACCTAATGCCAGCATGCAAGCTGCAATATCTAAAGCTAGCAAAGTACTTTCATGTATTAATAGAGGAATAGAGTGGATATGGAGGCATTATCCTGCTCTTGTACAAAGCATTGGTCAGACCACATCTGGAATATGCAGCCCAGTTTTGGGCACCAGTTCACAAAAAGGACATTGTGGAATTGGAGAGAGTGCAGAGAAGGGCAACTAAACTAATAAAAGGAATGGAGGAGCTCAGCTAAGAGGAGAGATTAGCTGAACTGAATCTATTCTCCCTTGAGAAGAGATGTTTAAGGGGGGATATGATCACCCTGTATAAATATATAAATGGTCCATATAGAGAACTCTCTTCCCCATTATTCACTTTGAGATCATTACAAAGAACAAGTGGGCACTCTTTGCATCTGGAGGTAAAAAAAAAGTTTAAGCTCTGGATAAGAAAGGTATTCTTCATTGTAAGGTCTGTGAAAATGTGGAAAAGGCTCTCTCAGGAAGTAGTTTCAGCAACTGTTATTAAGTGTTTTAAATAAAATCTTGAATGTATATCTACAAGCACAGAATATAACTGGGTAATAAAGCTTTAAAGTAAAGATACCAGAGACTGTTGATCCAGAGAACATGCGATTGCCTCAGGGAATCAGGAAGGATTTTTTTCTCCACGTTGGAGCAAATTGTACAATTGTTTTTGTTGCCTTCCTCTGGATCAGCTATGTACATGGGTTTTTTTAGCTGGGATATGTTTATATGGGAATATGTCCCAGGAAAATAAAAAGCATGTTTTTTCTGTAAATCAAAGTTAAAGCTATGTAGAAAATACATTGTTTTCTACACATGCATGGAAGCTGTCAACCTAAATTCGACTACTAAGTGATGCTAAAGTGTATACCTTTACAAACAATTTTAAAATGATATGTTAACTTTTTTTTTTTTTTTTTTTTGAGTGAAATGTTTACTGCATCACCCAGAAAAAAATTCAACATAGTTTCCTGTGAAATTCTCCAAAGAATACACTAAAATTAAGATCACTACAGCATAACATCCACTAGAGTAGTCTTTCTAAACATGGGGTAGCCCTTGAAATAACTTTTAGGTCTTCAGTGATCCCCTGCTATTATTACTACAGTATATCCGCAGCTCACAGTACAAAAGTCCATTAATCAGTGGGAAGAATGCCTCTTACATGACTATTCAGTGAAGAGAATATCACCCTTACAGATAGCCAAAAGGATCATTGGTGTCACTTCACAATCTGACCTGTGAGTAATGAATTGCCCATTGCCCTAGGATCCCAAAGGAACACTGGTTGAGAAACAGATATAGAGTATATATATAAATTTTCCATGCTATTTTGCACAAACTAACATGAAATGTTCTGCAAAAAAACAATATATTATGGAATTCAACACATACATATTTTAAAGCATTGTTCAGTGTCTGAGTTTAATTTCACTGTATGAGAAAAGGAGCAAAAACATTTTCACTTAAAAGACAAGTGTTGCACTATTATTCCCCAGAAATGTTTGCACCTCTGGTACCCCTAGTATGTCTGTGCCTATTACAGTTTGGTAAATCAAATCATAATTTTTTATGTCATATTCATGTAAAAGTGACGGTCAGAACACATGTTGTTTATCTATCATTCTTGACAAAGTTGATGCTATTTTGGAGTTTGAGACTGCCCAAAAGGCTGGAGCAACTAGAAATGAATTGTGTTATCATATGGTCTTCGTTATCTATTTTTGTATGTATGACCATATCGGAATGTATGGAATTGTATATATTGTATATTGTAAGATGTTACATTCATTGGGCGTCACCTCACAAACACACATATTCACACTCACATTCACACTTCACATTCTTGGTAAATTGCTGCTGAAATGATCTATGAAGATTTTTAAATAAATACACAAGTTTTTATAATACAGAAGAAGACAATTCTGTTCTTAATACTTCAAAATAATAACACAGTTTATGCACTATAATGTGAAACAAATTCTGTTTTGCTCGAATGCTTTCCAACATGTTAGTAAATTTATATTACCAATTCTATAATATAGTTTATTTTGTTTTGGATGATTAGTTAGGTGATTGCTGCTGCTAATATTTGTAAATGCTAACCTCTGAGGATTTAAAGCAGTTTACTGGTAAAACTGGTTGTGTGTGGCCCTACTTGGTACCCATGTAAGCAGAAGAAATATATACAATTGGATGGGATGTAAGTATACCTGTCTTAAGCTGCGTACACACGTCCAATTTTTATCGTTGGAAATGAACGACGAACAACCTATTGGCCAAAAATCGTTTGTAAAAAAAGTAACCAACGACGCCGACGAACGAGGATAGTCGTTGGAAATGAACGACCGGACCGGCGGATCGGATTGGACGACGATCGTTGACCATCTATCGTGTGTGTCGTTCAGTGATCGTGCATGTTCTGAGCATGCGCAAAGAACGAACATTTGATTGATACAGGCTGTATTGTGTATGTGAGTGTATGTGTATATATATATTTATATATATATATTCATATATATATATATATATTCATATATACTGTGTGTATATATACGTGTGTACAATATCTTTGAACGTCGTTATCTGTATGTACAGGATCGGTGCTATACGATCGTTTGCAGATATCGTGCAGAATCGTTCGTCGTTCGTTTACAAACGATAAAAATCGGAAGTGTGTACGCAGCTTTAGTCTAGGGCTGATAACTGTTTGCACAATTAAGTTGTAAAGCTAAAGTTCAATGAAAAATCACACACAATAAAGTATTTAATTCACCGTAATCACTCAACCATGTTAAACGCAGATCCCTGTTTATTTTATAAAAAATATGAGTGTGGGAACATTTTACCTATTTTATTAAATCAGCCTCTTTATCTGTTGTAGTATCATGAAATACATGATGCCAAATTCAGAGGTTTTTTGGCATCATGTACCTCAGATTTCCCTGAAAAAGCATAAATGGGCCTGGATAAGACAGTTACAAAATTTATCTGAGAAGAATTGCATTTTTTTATTTGGGATCCAACTCTAAAGTGTCCTAGAAGGTTGGGTGAGCAAGGCACTCCTCCCTTTTTCCAAGCCAGGAAATAGGGATGACTCTGGTGTACCTGGCCATGAATAAAAGGCTGTATCACAAGGAAGTTGTAGCATAAAGACAGGTGAGGCGGTGTGCAGCCTATGTCCACCTTGCATAGCCACAAAAATGTGCTATGTTAAGCAAATGGCAGGTCAATAAATAACACAGTGTGTAAAAAAAAATATATATATATATATATATATATATATATATATATATATATATACTTATTCTTATTGCTTACCACCGACTGTTGAGTGCTTCAAAGAAAGTCAATGAGTTTCATCGAATTTACAATCATGCTACCTTTGTAATTTATAGTGTGGCTTAATCATGGATATATGTTTATTCATCTTTAATGAACTGCAATTATCCTTTTATTTGTTTGAGCTTTGAGCTTGGTACTTGAAAGAATGCTTATGAAGTTATTCAATTTAGGATCCTAGAACATCATAATGATTATGAATTTGGGCTATTTCTTTTATTTTTTTATCTAGTGCCTTTTAGAAAAATGTCCATGTATTGCCTAAAAGTTTATCAAATAATAATAACCTTAAGGCATTTTTGTTGACTATCTTTTTAGAACCAGAAGTATTGGAGGAGTTCATGATTTAAATACGCTGATTAGTGCTATTCCTAATTATGGATACTTGGCAAAAATAGAAGAGAATAATGAACTTCATCATTGTTACTAAAAATGAGTAATTAATTTCAGTTATGCATTTCATCTTTGCTAATTATGTAATACCATTTGATCACTATATGTGTAATTATGGTTACTGCACTAGCAAATTTTGACTGAGACACTGTGTAAATGAAACCATAAAGGAAAAACTATACTAAACATCAGCAGAGAATATTCAGGAGTTTTCACATCATTTTTAGGTTTTTGTAGCTATATCTTTCTCTTCTACCTACCTCATTGTTCATGCCACACAAGTAGCCTTGTGATGAAAAGGAAAGAAGTGGGGCACTGGATTGCTTAGAAAAGAAAAGTTTCCTAATCAAGTCCTAAATAGTTTAGAGGAAATGACTCACCCCAGCAAGCTCACTCATGAGTGGTGAATGTTTTATACAGACTTATGTTATAGGAAATCCAATAATTTGGGGGTTCAACAGATTCCCGTTGATCAAGGTTAATAATAGCACATAAAAGAATATGATCAGAATATAGACTGGTATGCAAGTGGTATGGAATAATGATCAAAAATTTAGTAAAAAATATTTAGGGAGCGCAGCTTTGAGAATGTAATAATCAGGGAGTCCAGCTTTGAGAAAGTGATACCTTCACATAAGTGTTGTGGGCAGAACCAAACTTTTAGTAAGAAAGTCTCACATCTAATGTGATGTTATCTCATCTGTGCTTAGCTAAATTTAAAATGTATATTTTGGATAAGATTTTAAATTTGCCAACACTTTCTGTTTTGGTAACATTTGTCGGTTGGACAAAAAAAGAGAGAAGGTAATAGACATCATTAAAAAAATTTTGACCTATCATGCCAAAATTCACGATCCCTTTTGTGTTAATTCTGTTACATAAATTCTCCTGGCTTGACTGGTCAACATGTGCCAGAGCGTGTAAATTGGCTCTATTGCATCAAGCATGGACCCATACTATAGCTCTCTGGTTCTCTAAGATCAACAAGCTACAATGGATAGAAGAAATAACAGCAAGGCTGAAGGTTACACCAGGAAATAGTGGGTCTATGATGTTTTTATTGGGAGACAATCTGATACACCAAGGAGTACTGTTCTCTGGTTACAACTGCTGTAGCCAAATCATAACAATTGCTATCTTAATGCTTTTCTGCAAGACTTGCATGCCTTCTGGATTTAAATATGCCGATCCTTGCACCCCCCCCCCCCCCCCACACCACCACCACATTTCCCTCTACTTTTCCTTTAATTCTTTACTGGTGCTTTCTAGGTTAAACTATTAAAACGTTATTGGACCCCAATGCAAAAGCAGTGCATATAGGTTATGTATGTGCATGTAAGTTATGTAAGCTTTTATTTTATTAAAATTGTGTATTTTTGTTGAAGTCTCCTGCTTTTGTAATCTGACTTGTTATGTAACTTCTTCTTACTTTTTGTATTGTTTGTTAGGGTATATTTGCTTAATTGCGCAAAAAAAAATTATTAAATTAATGAAAATCTTTATTTACCCTATTGTGTAAAATGATGGAAAATGTATACAGTGATGCTTACTGAATAACCTCTTCATGCAGTTTATCCAGAAAGCTAGGGAAGAGTCAGTCTTCTCTTCTCTGCTCCATAGTTGTCACATTTCCAAACCCTAGCTGATGAGATTGTCTCTGCAAGGACTTAATTCCCTACATTAGGTATTGCCACATAAATCAAACTCTAGGATATGCCCTGAAGCTGTTGTGTTTTGCAGATTACCATACCACAGTAGGGAAGATTGCAAAAGAGTATAAATAGAATGGACTACCTTTAACATGTAATAGCATTAAAAAAAAAAGGAAAGCCAATAAACAACACCAGAATTAGTTCTGAAAGAAAACTCATATTAAACATCTTATTAGAAGAAATCCTAGAAAATGAAAATGTCAATCCTTAACGTATATAACACAGTCAACACACCAGAGCAACAGAAAATTTAAGATACAATGTAATATTGTTTAAGATACAATGTAATATTGTTTTCACCAATGCTGGTAATAGCACACCATTAGAAATTCACAAAGTCTTATGACTTTCTATATCCTATAACTACTGTGATGTTTTGTAGTGAAGTGTTAAAATGAAAGCAATGTTTTTTTCTCTATTTACCTACTGCAACTACACATGAAATTGTGACCAAGAAAGTCAATTACTGTGCAATGGGTGATCATTGATGGTGATGCTATTAATAACAGCAACAAAAGCAGCTACCGTAACAGCACTGACATCAATAAAAAGCATAGAGAGTTGAGAGCTAGAAAAAGTCTTTCTTTTTGCCTATTATGACATTCTTTTCTACTGCATCATCATTCCTTGCTTTTTCAGAGTAAACATGAATGCTAAAAAGGCCTTACTGGAAATTTTAACTAACATCTGGTGTGTCAGAGTTCTCTACGCACACCATGAACTGACCTTTCGGATTAAGCCCATTTTATTCACAACTCAGCTTGGGTGGTAGCTTTTTGCTCATTAAAAGGGGACATATTTTCATGCTAGTATTAATGAATTTACCTGCTTAGTAATAAACTTATATATAGAATTCAAAGTTATTATTTACCTATTATTTGTCTAGTATGTAGCTAATAAAGTATCTACTATGTGTATTGTTGTAGAAAACATACGGAAATGTTATTAGTACCTAAGCAGGGCACTCCAACTGTATATTTTGTGTTTTAAATTACTTCTGAAAAATAACTGTATATTTCCGGAGTGTGCCTATGCACTGGCATGGTAAACACATTATAATTGTTTTTTGTCAGTATAGATATAGCTGCAGGGACGACACACAAAATGCTCGTGACTTAATACTTTGCCGTCTGTGTACCTTGTTTTTTGGACACAGCGTGCAGATTGTTGTTCCTCTTTAGGAAAACTGTATGCCTATATCTGTGATGTGAGATTTTATTGTTGGGGTAATGAAAAAAGTGTTTCAGAACTAACAAACATATACTGTATATAAATAAATACAGTAACCTAACAGCTGTATTAACCTAAAGTTGCCACATTTACAATCTGTGTCCATTTCTGGGAATACCTGCATAGCTGGAATAAAGTGAAGACTAAGCTATAAAGCATGGCTTCTTGACAGCACCATTGAAACTCAGAAATACATGCACAATAAAGCTAAAGTCTCAGTAGAAGATATAAACTGTGACATGTCACTGTGGATGGCAAAATCATTAAATGAAAAACCTTGTTAACAAGAATTGGTCTCAGATGAAGGATATACTGTAAATATATATATTTTATAGGCATTTTTTCAGGCCTTCAATGATTCATCAGATAGCATCAAGTACCCTCTTTTAAAGAAATAGGAAAAAGATCCATGTGGAGGACTATTAAGCATAAGGGTTTCAAAATTATTAATACTAGTCAAGAAATAGTAAACAAAGCACACACTTACCTTGACAAGATTCCCATTAAGAAGTCAAAAAATTAGGTACTAAATGCAAAATGTATTTAACTTTTTTGGTTGCAAGGAAAAATATTTAAACATTTCTGCCCAGAGTTGAGCTCTAAAGGCTAATGTATCTTCCCTGAACAGAACATTATTTATTTATATTGTAGTATTTATTCACACGTGGGCAGCACATTAAAGAGACAGATACCTGTTGGGTAACAAAGTGGAGAACCTCACTAAACAATTGAAATTGGCAATGCTAATCACTAACAGACATGAACAAATTACCTGCATAAAAGATCCAGCAACTGACTGAAACCCACAAGGGCTCTCTAGGGGGACAAAAGCAATAGAATCTTTGTCTACAACAGCAGATACAGGCCTTGTCAGAGAGGCAAGAAAAGGTTCAGGGGACAACGGCTTAACACCTGGTGCTGAGTGCTGTACAGAAATTGTTTGCAAACAATAATACTGAAACCTACCTTGGCCTCTTTGAAATATTAGCAGGAAACTATCAAAGGAATGGGGGCTGATGTACTAGCACTCTTTATAATGACTCCAAAAGCCTATTTTGACTTACAGCCTAATGAAGTCAAGGAGCTAGTCATGGATTTACCATTGGTGCCTAAGTGCTGTGTTTCTTTATTACATATTATTTATATATATCCAGGTGAAGCCCATAACGTACCAAATGTATGATTGTTTTCAACCTTACACACACGGAACCAAAATTATAGAATGGGTGACCTGTTACTTTTATATCAGAAAATATTATACATTATTATGGTATAGCACTGCTGGTTAAGACATAGTAGAGAATTAGGCATACAGACCCCAAGGGTGTGAATAAGCTAATTTGTTGACCAACACGCTGCTACCAATGACCTGCCCACAAGCATGTAACCCCTGGAAAAAAGTATGCTAAAAATGGTTAATAGAGATGAAAGAGAATGGGTCTACTTGTCCAACTACCCATAGAAGTACCCAAACACTGAAGATTAATGACATCATCTACAGATAAATAATTTTGTGTTAGAAATATTGCAATGAGCTGTGTAACATTATCAGTACTATATTTGTGGTTTGTTGTGAATGATAAGAATTTGTGAAATGCAGAAATCCTATAATTTTAAGTCATGTAGCTATTTATTTCTACATCCACAGTTACAAAATGTGTATTTGTGGGCATTTACTATATTTGGTTCAGCAAGCATTTGGTAACTAAACTAGTTTTATAACCCCAAATCAATTTCATCTTTCAGCAATGTCTAGTGTCAACAATGAGTGATGACCCATGGATTCCATGGCAGATTATGCAGAGATAGGAATAGAAATTCCTTGCAGTATTTATGTCATGCCAGGGAGTCTGTATGTTCATCATTGGTCATTGTTCATCATTATTTATGCAGGATTTACTTCTGGATGCATTAGAAAAAGGGTTTAAAATAGTAAATTGTGTTGTGTTTTTTTTAGTTACTTTTATTTTTTACCATTAAACACAATGGCCCTGATTTATGAAAGCTCTCCAAGGCTGGAGGGAATGCACTTTCACCAGTGAAGCTGGGTGATCCAGTAAACCTAAAATGGATTTCTTAAAAGTCACTTGCAATTTGTTAGCAAATATTTTCAATCCTGGACCAGATCCATTCCAGTGAATTTCAGAAAGAGGAAAGTGACAAAAGAAGGCTTTTAAATAGCACTCTCTTGTTAGCTATTAAAAATTAGTTAGTTACTTTATTGAATTATAAAATACATAAAAGTTTATAAAATCTACACCATTTTATACACAAGTGCTATTACAGTTACTGGACAATGTGCTCGGTAACAGTTGAGCTTAGATTACTATTCATATACTTGTAGGTATAAGTTAAAAACATAGGCCTCCCTTCCTTATGCGTTTCGCCTAAGAAGGCTTCCTCAGAGAACAGAAAAGCAAACTAAAGGGAGATAACATGAAACATATAAGTAAATGTCTTTATACTTTGTTACAATTAGTCTTTCACTTTAATATCTCCTTGTCAATAACATTATATTTAATACAAAAGAAAATGGCTTCCATAGTATATATAAACAAGGGTAATGAAAGACTTACAGATCAGATTAATGTCTCAGTATATTCAGTTCATTAAAAGCAGATAGTGTTAGGTTTTGTAGATTGGCTGCATTGCATTCAGAGGGATTGTGTTTTCTGATCAATACATACATAGTTTAGATATGTAATTCTGTACATATAAAGAGTAGAAACATATAGGTTGTTTATAAGGGACTTACATTTATATTTATTAATTGTGTTGCAAGATGGAAGACCCCATACTAGAGAGATAGGTCCAAGGAAAAACTGGTTGAGATATTGAGGTAGATTATCCAAATACTCTGGTGAATAGCATAGTAATATTACATTATTAATATTATGTTATCTGTAAATAAAATTATAATGTACTTATGATATATTTATAATGTACAGTATGTATATGGTATACTGGAGGGAGAGTCATACAGTGCCACGTGTTTTCCTGATTTTAATGCTTCAACTTTTAATCAGGATGTTGAATAAATTGTTATGACAAGATATCTTATCTAAATAAATACATGATAATGGATTAGGATAGATAAATTTTACAGGGCAAAGATGTAAAAATAAGTTTTGACTTTATAGTGGTGAAATAATAAATTATTGAAGAAAGTGCTCAATCGTACTTTTAGTACTATTAAGGTTTATTGGTGTAGTTTTTAAAAAACTTTTATTTATTTTCTAATTCAACTAATTAATTAATTAATTTATTAGCTAAGTCAAAATGACACAAGAGAGTGTCATTTTAAAGCCTTCTTCTGTCACTTTCCTCTTTCTCAAATTCATTTAAAGTAATTGGCTTGGCACATACCGGGTATAACGGGTTCTTGATTCATGTCTCCCCCTATGGAATTTTCTCTATATTTTCCAGATCCATTCCAGGTTTGCTGGATCACACAGCTTCCCTGGTGAAGGTGTATCCTTTCCAGCCTTGGAGAGCTTTATTAAATCCTGCCCAATGTGTACATGTGTGCATTCCATTATTATTTCTTGTGTAAAGATGTAAAAGAATAGAGCCCAATGTCCGAAGACTATAGCCTATTGTAGATTGAAATAATGTGATGCTAAAAAGTGATATTTGAATACAAATTGTTTAAAGCTTAAAATGTGTGTTCCTGACTATACTTTATATTTGGTTTACAGAATAATGGGTTTCCCAGAGTTTCCTAAAAATTAAGGATAACCTATGTGAAAAGATTAGCATTGAAACTACTGGCATACTGTCGTACCGTTTACTGTCATACCGCTTACTGTAAAATCTAGATTGCAAAAAAGGTTATAGTATCATTTTTTTGTAAGCAAGAAGACATGCATTATGTCATATCACAATAAATGATATATACCATAATTTAATCCTAACATACATAATTAGAAATTGAGAGGAAATGAATGCATACATTGCAGCCAGTTAAGGGTTAGGGTACCATTCTCAACTGCAACCCACTAATATTTCTTTACTAGTGCTTTTTAAATGGTTTCCTTCATTGCAGATTCTGTTTGCATGTTTTAGGGTATAAAAATATATTTAAATGCTGCCAATGGGAATTTACAAGAATCAAAAATGTATTGTTAGCATTATGTAATTTTTTTATTACCAAAATTAAGGAAAAATAGAAAAAATACTTGGGTCTCTCCTCAACCATTTTGCAAATATTTTTATGAACTTTGAGAAAAGCGTGGCTTTCATCCAGAACTGTTTACACTACTATTTTGTGCTTTGCTGTATTGCTGCATGATTTTCGCTCTGATTCTAGACAAAGCTAATAGCAATACTTAGGAGGAGGTTTCTGAATTAAAAAAAAAAAAGTACATTATGTTTAAAAACTGCCCTTTTGTCATTTGTCAAAACTTCTGGATGAAATAGCTGTAAATTCTGTAATGCAGAAGAAATAACCAACCACCCACCCCAACTCCACACATATGCACATAAACACAATGACAAAAAAACACACACCTTGCAATAAAATTGTTAGTTTTTTAAAAGTACAGATAAGTAAGTTGATATATTCAAGTAAACTAAAATGGTCTAAATTCATTTAATTAGACCAATCATGTGTTAAAATAAAAAGGACATTCTTAATTGAATTAATTCATTTTGCCTTAATTGAGTTTTACCTTTCCAGACATACTAATGCAAAAACAAGTAACTGAACAATACAAGGTTTATCTGTATGTGTTTAGCCTGTAATGTAATGCTATGGCATGCTAACTATTAAAACATGGACCTTCCTTTCAAAGCCAAATTGAATCGTACAGTGCTCATTGAGAATGCACTTTTTTCTTGATAGGAGGCTTTGTCTTCATTTGAACTTACTTTCCCTTGACTGCAGGCAGCAGTACACTGCAGTGGAAGATTTAGTAAATTATAAAGCCACTGCCTCACATATAGCTTAGACTGTTTCTAAGCCGAGTTCAAAGTTGACCTTTTCTCAAATGGAAAAGCTGATTGTAATTTTATTATTTAATATGTGATCAATTATCATTTTAAAATTGTTACTGTGCCCCAAGGGTGTAACCTGGTATATATAGTGAATGAATTCTGTTTAAATGTTGCAAATCTATAATGGATTATTGCAAATGCTTATTGGCAAATATTTAATACTAATTATTGAAAAAGCATATTGCAAATGACTACTGTAGAAAAATAGTCTCTCTAATAATAAAAAAGAGAATAAAATCTAGTGCTTTAATAAACAAAAAGCAAAATTTACTGTAATAGTAACTTTATTGATAGTAAATGAAATCCCTCCCCAATAAAGTGGAAATAAAGGTAAAAAAACAAAAACAAAAAGTTACCAGGAGGTAGTTTTTGACACAGCAAGTCTATATTGCCAAAAAAAAAGTTTCCTTCTTCTGGGGAAGCTATAAAATGGAGGTGTTAGGAGATGCTCATCTGTCCAGCGACTCCGAGCTGTGCACCATCGCAGTATAAAACCCTATTTGTTCTGTCCAGCGATGTCATTTGCCGCAGCCAGGAGAACTAAGATAGCAGCAGCCCCTGCTTCCTTTTAGTTGTGCAAACTGATGTATTTTTGGCATCCCCAGCATCCATTGTTAGGCTGCTCACAGCTGAAGGGGATTCTAGAGGCTGATCAACTCCTGACTCAGTCCTGCACTGCTATTGGCTGCTGGGACATTAAAGTCTCTCTGCTCCCAGTCACCCGTGCCTGTTGTAGTGTATAGCTATGGTAATCTGTGCTGAACTGTGTTTTCTTCAGATTTACTGCTGCTGACCTTGCCTGTTCTTGATCTATCGTTTGTATGCAGCCTGGACCGACCTTTTGCCTGTGACCCCGACTCTGCTTGTGTTTTGCTCTTGTGTACTTCATTTGGTGGACAGATATTCTGTGTATGACCTCCGCTCTGCATTCTGGACTTGGCTTTGTTGGAATCTTGGTACTGCTTTATCTGTGGGCTCCTGGCTTGCTGCCAGTCCTTTCCCAGACACCATCCCTTACGCAGTAAGTCCTGGGGGCAACCGAGTGCTGGGAGATCCAACTTGTCAATTGTCAAGAATGCCAATTATGGCAGAAGTTCACCCCCCACCAACTAATTTTTTCAGCTTTAACGATGTAACTCTTAAGCAGGTTAGTGAGGTATTTAGGTTAATGGTTTACATCTGTAAGTAAACTCTCCATTTATGTGTAGTTAAATTGTGTTATGCTTATTGTGGCTCCGGTTAAAATGACCTCTTTGGGAGCCTTAACAAGGGTGTATCATTAAATTGACCTTCTGCAAGTAAAAGAAAAGCAGAGGTTGGTCCAAAAAGCAATCTCTGGTAAATTTTCATTGGTAAAGCTGGTTCTAGTGACATCTATCTCATCAAAACAGTCCATGAAAACCTCAATAATTATCAAGTTGTACAGATGTCATAAATGACTACATGTCCCAAAATGATGTGGTACATAGAGAATTACTTTCATTTTCAATGAGTTGAATGGTACATGGAGAATTACATTCGGATTCAATGAGTTGTAGAGAAAATAGCATATACGTTAAAAATCCATCCAAGTTACCTAAATGTATTTATAAGATGCACAGAGAAAGCAATTGTTCTCTAGAAGAACATGCTGTACATTTTCTGTTGTCAGCAGTTCCTTTAAGATGTAATAAATGCAAAAGCTGCAACTTCCTATATTTTACAATAAATCCCTTCAGCTTATCATAAAAAAAAAGCTTTATTAGCATCTTTCAAAATGCAAAATGAAATCAAAT
>NC_092858.1:58252549-58295262 GCF_032062135.1 Pyxicephalus adspersus
GTTGTCAATCATCAAGAGGATCCTTCCTTCGCAACAGTCTCCCAGAGGCCCCTCTCCAAATGATGTAGCTCTACAGGAAATTCTCACTTCACTGCAAGTGGTAGATATATGGAGACATTAACATCCTTTTGAGAGTCATTTTAAACACTTGTCCCATAGGCATTCGTTGTCACGACTAGATATGTTTTTTGTCTCACACTCTATGGACATTGAGAAAATGGTTATATCAGACCACGCGCCAGATCACATTTTTATAAGATGTTAGCTCTAGAGGTGTCTGACCCTTTAGCTTTTTTGTTTAACCATATCCTTACCAACGGAATACCCATCAACTGGAAATGAGGCGTTCATAAGGCTGCTTTTGAAGAAGGGCAAAGGTCCTTTGGACCTGGCTCCTATTGCCCAATCTCTTTATTAAACCAAGATGTCAAAGTGCTATCTGAGATCATGGCAAATTGATTGGCCCCAATACTGCCTAAGCTGATTTCTACATCCCAGGCGGGCTTTGTGATGGACAGGTCTGTGACATTGAATGTCTGTAAGATATTGCAGGCTCTGGAACAGGTCAGGCTCAATGAGGCTTTTCTTCAGCCTTTTGGCTCTGGACGCAGAAAAAGCCTTTGACAATGTGTGTTGTGGGTGTTTATGACGGGTCATGGAAAGGGTCTGGGCTGACTTTGCAGCCTTTTTGCCTTTATAAGGGAACACACCCTACCCAGGTTTAACTGATCTCTCAAATTCCTTGTTACTTGAATCAGTTCAGTCAAATCAGGGCCCAAAGCACAACTAAACATCAGGCAAGGTCACCTGGGACCCTGGTAAAATGTCCAAATTTCAAGCCAAAATTATAAGTGTAATGGGAATTAATCTAGGGAATTGAAGCAGGAATGGGAACAGAATCGGAACCACCACTACAGTCTGCAATTCCTCATGTCTTTGGTTTGAATCACCATCATGTATCCACCAAGAGTCCAACAAACCTCTGCTGCTACTATCTTTTACTGCCTTTTCACCTGTCCACCACCTACAGGCGTTCATCCTATCCCATACCTGGAATTTAACAAGCATACAAATTTTACAACAACCCATACTACAGCTATCGCTCACATGGACTTCAGTCTGCCATATTTTTTAATGTGTTCCTGTGATTTACCATTATCTGTTTCTATGTATCATTCTCCCTGTACTCACTCTGCTTGTTCCATTTCCTATCCTCCCCAGTCTGTTAACTCCTTGTCTGCCTGCTCCTTCACTCTCCTGCTTTCTATGTTTGTACTCCTGCATTTTTTTTCTCCTCTGCTGTGTTAGGAGATTTTTATCTGCCTGGCGATAACTTGCTGTGCGCCATCGCAGTATAAAACTCGGTTTATTCTTTCCAGCGATGTCATTTGCAGCAGCCAGGAGAACTAAGATAGCAGCAGCCTCTGCCTGTGCTGCTGCTCTCTCCTTTAGAGGCCTGCACTTTACACATATCCCTACACCTGGCAACATAGTAGCTGGTGGTGTGGCCTGATTTATTAAATCTCTCTGGAGAAACTTTCATCAGTAAACTTCAGTGATCCACCAAACCTGGAAAGGATCTTGTCCAGGATTGAAAACATTTGCTAACAAATAGCAAATGCCTTTGAAGAAATCGATTCCAGGTTTGCCTGATCATACAAGTTTGTATTTGTATTGTATTTGGATTTTGTATGTATGGAAATATTGTACCAATGCCACTTCTTGAGTAAAATTTCTTGGATTATGTAAATTTACAAACTGTAGTCTCATCATTTTTGTAGTAAAACATCTACCTGTTTTTTGACTTGTACATTTAGCCATTTTTCTCTCCTAATACATAATGAGGGTTTTATAGAAATTGTCCAGTAGCAGGACAGTTTTGTATTAGAACAGAAACAGCCTCAGTGAACTACTGTCTAATGTCTATTTACCCATCAAAACAAGTCTAACTTTGTTAGATAAAATGGCATTAGTCAATGCTAAAATGCCTTTTTAAAACTTTAAAAGGAAACAGCTTGGAGTGCTGCTACAGTATATAAGCCAAGCTATTTGTAAAAGGAAAAAAATGTCACAGCCATAGATGTGCTTGCTGCCTTTGTACATTCTTTCTAAGTTTGTCTGTAAAAATCAAACTATTCCCATGATATCACAAGAATACCTTTAAGCCAGGTATTTAATGAACTCGTACATTTTCAATGTTGTGCTTAAAGATCAATTAAACACTACCAATCCTAGTCATAATATAATAGAGCAACTCATACACAAATATATTTAATTATTTTCTAAAAACATCTACATACATTTCATTCTAATCATTTATCCAAGACCCCACTTATGCAGAACACTACTTACAAATGAAAAAGCTCCATAGCAAAATTGTGAACCTTGTAAGTCTGGCTACCCAAGCCTTCTGTAGTACCAAACCATTTTTTAAATTATAATTATACCAATTATTACAATATTAGAAATATTATTATAATTAAATATACCAATTATTTTTTACATGATCATGGTGAAAAAAAAAATCCATGTAATTAATTCACCTCTATTTACTTCACATGCAAACATATTTGGAAATAAAATTTACATTGACATCTATAAAAGTACAGCACTGACAGCATTTTCTATTTGTCTAGACTATACCTAATAATAATAAATAGAAGCCTTCCTACTAGTGCCCCAACAAACACTTGAATTTGATTATTGATTATTCCAGCAATGTGTTGTATTTTTCAAGTGATGTTTAAACCTAATCCATGTCTTTACTAGGAGCTATTTATTTATTTATTCTTGATAACAAAATGTCGCTATAAACTTACTATTTCAAACATAGTTACTAATTATCAAAAACTAATGTCAATACTGTTGTGTCAGTTCCAGGATTTGGTAGTGTCATTGCCAAAAATAATGTTTGTTAATTACTAAGTTTGAATTAATTACTGTGGAAGTCTGGCATTATTTTAATTTGCAATATGAATTTCTGCAATCATTTTGTCTTTGGAAGAAACATGTAGCGAAAATGTTCTGTAGACCAATCTGATTTGTGCGCACTGCTGTGAGAGT
The DNA here is from genome assembly GCF_032062135.1 of Pyxicephalus adspersus. NCBI lineage: Eukaryota > Metazoa > Chordata > Amphibia > Anura > Pyxicephalidae > Pyxicephalus > Pyxicephalus adspersus. Next base: position 58,255,613 of record NC_092858.1, read on the forward strand.
CTTCTTTAAATGAGGTCAATTGAAAAATCAAATTTCAACAAATTATATTCAAGAGGTAATCTATAAAATGCAAAAGAACATCATCCTATTTTGTTTCCTAAATCCATTCTACAGCATTTAAAGCTGATTGAAATTTTGTGTTCTCAAATTGAAATATTCATGCTCACAATATATCGAAGCCAAGCTATTTCATTTATCTGCATCATAAAGAATATGAACAGAACTGTACAAAGCAGAATAAATATGCTTCACGGCAAAAAAATGTAATAACTGTATCGGATTCACAGAAAGCTCTGCTTATTCAAAGGAACCGTGGTTACTTATCACAGAAAACAAGAGAAAGGAAAGAGACAGAAAAACAAGGATAAAATACCTATTTTAAGGTGTTCTTTTTAATTTTATGTGATATGTTCTGCAGTGTTTAAATCAGGTGACATACATTTTAAAAATGTTAACATTTACATTTACCACCTAATACACAGTAGGACATTAGTTAAGCTCTAAACATAAATTAAGTAGTTCATACAAAATTAAAAAGGTCTCTTTTAAAAATGTAAAAATAAAATCTTGGATGAAAGATGATTTATGGAATGCTTTAAATCTTACATCTACACCTTCCAGCACAATCTCCTGCATCCTGCATCTAATACTTCAGGATGTGTTTGATGCCTGTGTCACCTTGCTGTGTGCTTTGGTTCTTCCAACATTTATATTTTTAATGTGTCCCACCAGCTCCTCAGGGGTGACCGTGTTGAAGAAATGAAGAACTCTGACATCGTCTGTGACATCACTATCATGTTTTTGCACATATTCAGGCAAAGGTTGAATTTTGAAGCAAATTTGACCAATCAGGTCAGATCCTACCAGTTTACCAAAAAAAAAATGAAAGAAGAATAAAGCATCAGCAGAGTGGCCCATGTTAACACGATTATCCGCATGGGGCTGCCCTATGTAGCTCCACAGTTATATGTATTTTCCCTGGTTATGTGCCTATGCTGTTTGCATCATACTTTGCAAGCAATCTACTACACAGGTTAGTTGTACAATATGTGTATGAAATATAATCTAATTTCCTATGGGCATTCAAAAAGGACCCCTGACACCCTTTGTTGGTCTATCTCCTGATCCTAAAGAAGCAGAGAATAATACACTGTGAAACATGTAGATCAATTTGTGTGACCTCCTACTTTTCTGTGACACATTTACGCTTATCTTTAAATGCAAGATCCATACTTACCTACTTACTTAATTCAACATTAGGAAAAAGAGCTGGTTCACATATTGAAGATAAATTCATTGTCATTTATGCCATCCTGTGCTCATATGCTTATGGTTTAAGGATAAGTCTATGTACATTGTTTATTTATTCATGAATAATTCTGGTGTTGTTTTTAAGATTTGAGCCAGAAAACCACCTAATTCTCCCTAATAGTCCAGGATGTAATTTTTATGCCTATTTTGTCAGAGTGAAAGTAAAATAGTTAGAAAATTAGATAATAAGTTTAGAGCATTGGGCATGTTGCATCCCTGAAGCAGGTATTACATCCCTAAAAGAAGGTCAGTAGCTAAGAACATCATGCTAATCAAAATTACTTATGCATATGAATTGAGTGGGAGGCTTTAGAACAGTGGGAGGCCTTCTGGGCAGGATCCTCTCCTCCTCCTGTGTCACTGTTTGTATCTGTCATTATAATGTACAGTGCTACATAATTTGTTGGGACTATATACATCCTGTTTATTATTATTAATAATAATAATAATAATAATTAATTGAAAATAAATATAAAAATAAATTGTTTTCAGTCTTGGGTACCCAACTCAAAGTAGCAGGCAAAAATGTTCTGCACGGTCCCATGTCCTCAACATTTTTTCTATCTGTTAAAACTGAATGCCCCAGTTTGCTTCAATGTGTTTCCATATACTTCCCCCAGGATTTCTTCCAGAGAATATTATGCTTTGTTTCCGAGAGTATTACCAATGTAATACTTCCTGAATAACACACAAGATAAATAATAGTAGTATTAGAATTGTAAGACAACTTGGTCTAAATATTGATAGGAACGTTAATGTATTGTGTGGTATATGGGCACTTTTTCTTAAATGAGTGCCATATAACGGCTTTTATCTCAAACACTGAAAAAGCCATAAAGGAAACACCTTATTTTTGACATTCTCCAACATGAACTTTACAGCCAGCACGCAAGATGGTGAGTCATTGAAGCAGATGTTAGGACATGATAAACAGTTTGGTAGTTTGATGCGTGATATCAATAAATAGATGACTCATTTTTTCTCCTTCTGATTTTCTTGCTGTTTGTGAACATTTTCCAATCTTAGGCATGTATGCTTCATTTCTCCATAAAAACCTACTAAAAAAATGTAAACAGTCACATGAACAGCAAAATTGCTTCAATATGATGCCTCCTTATTTACCCACATTTTTCTAGTATTATTTCCTGAATCTTTTCACATTTACAAGTTTGAAATATTGAAAGGTGCAGGGAAAGTAATACGGAGGGCTGAATTAGCTAAAATATGGGTAAAAAAAATAAAGAGTCAATATTAACAGCAGTTTTTTTTGCCTGCCCGAATTGCTAGTCACATTGATTTCAAAAGATTAGATTGAACAGAGGACTTGCTATATTACTGGTAAATAAAGTAAACTAATGCTATTTCAGCATGAGCATAAAATATATATTCTGAGTTTACCTGTTGTGTGCCAAAATGTTCTGTAAAGTTAGAGCTATATCTAAATAAACCTTTATATAAATATTAGGTTATCCTAAAAAAGCTTGGATTGGCCCTACAATGCTAAGCTGGCCTGGCTGATTAAAATCCTCATTAATCAATAAGATCAATAGGAAGATGAGAATGTTATTAGATCAAATTTATTAGTAAAAATAAAAATACCAAAGGCCCCTACTTGCTCTTTTTATAAAATTATATATTTTTGCTTATGCTTTTATCAATATACATTATGTTCAGTTTCATTTACTTTATTGTGTGTTTTGGTACTTGTACCTACCAAGTTTATTTATTATTTATCATATTACTTCTAAGTAGGGATTATCAAATTTTTTAAAATCCATCATTATTTACATTTTTGTCTTTTGACATTATAATCCTAGGATAAAAATGAAAAGGTTGTCGGGAACCATATTTATATTTATATCCTGTGTGGAGCAGCCAGGCTTATTTACACAAGTTAGTTCTCGTTCTGAAGGTGAGCTGTTACTATAATCATGTACTGGGGTCACCCACTGGTTTAATAAAATACTAAGATTGTGGAGAGTCCAAGAAAAAAAAACATTTTATGTTCTTTTGTTGGCTCCTTGATACTGTTCTGTAATTGCTTCTGTCATCCTGGTTATGGCCACAATATTTCTGCTGAATTGCAATGTTCAATGTATCTGCCTCCTGCCCTGACATATGTCTGTGTTTCAGCCTTGCCTAAACACCACCCACCATGACCTCTTTCTTCTTTACAAACTGTTTTCTTCCTATTGCTGACTTGTTTGTTAGACTCCATCCAACAAGAAATTTAAAATATTGGATTAAAAAAACAAACAAACACTGATCTGCATATATGCCAATCCAGGTTATTTCTTATTAAATCCAAGTAAACTTTTTTTATCACTTGAAAATGAAAAGTAACAATGTCAAGTAAAGCACACCTGCCCATATTAATATGGCAGTCACAGATATGAAACACTTATGGCAGTACGTATTGGTGCTAAGCTGCTTTGTTGTTATTATTTTTAAACAGGATTTATAGCGCCAACATATTACGCAGCGCTGTACATTAAATAGGGATTGCAAATGACAGACTAATACAGACAGTGATATAGGAGGAGAGGACCCTGCCCCGAAGAGCTTACAATCTAGTTTTTTACTTAAAATAGTATTGTTTAGGAGTGAGAATTCAAAAGGATCTCATGTAAGTGAATAAACCTAGACAATTACAAGCCTTTTTACTGAATATTCATAAATGTTTATATTTTTCTTCATACACTGATTTAGTTTAGATTAATGTGTGTTTACTCCTTGGGGTTGCGGTGTGCAAGCTGCTTGCTGTTGATAGACGGAATGCCTCTAGCACCAGCATATCATCTGACATGTAGCATATCTTGTTAGATTTTTATCTTTCATAATGATGTCTCTTCTTTTTTCCTATCTGTAAATCTACATTTGTGAATTCACCTACAGCTTTTCAACATCACAGGCAGTTATATCATAAGATTGCTTTTAGGCAGGGGACCTAGTTTAGCTCTTTAAGAAATATTTTTCCATCCAAAATGTTTGCTGACTAAACAGCCCCACTTATTAGACTCCTATGATTTACATATGAGACCAACCTCAGATAAAAGTGTTAAATCATTCACGGTAATATAATACATTAAAGAAGCTTCAGGCGTAACATTATGGAAGAAGAAAAATCTAGCAGAAATTGTACAAACCACCATGTGCTGTAATTTATAAACATTTTGGTCCATTTACTGTAGATGTAGGCGGATGAATCACACCGTGTATTTGTTTTTATTAACATTTGAAAGCAAACACCTTTTTGCATGGCCATACATAATCCTTCATTTCTATTGGTATCATACATTGTATTGTGTTTACTAGCATGAAAAATGACAAAACATATATGTGCATGTTATATTTTCAAATTTAATTCAATTCAATTATAAATAAACACAGAATCCTGGAATTTACCTATATTTTCTATATTACCTGAATATAGACAACACTGCTTAGATTTAGGAATAATACTAACATTCTTTTCCAGAATCTTACAACTAAATGCATCTTTTTTTTAGTTTTACTGCACCTGCACTGTACCCATTATGTGCAATAATTTAGATAATTAAAGTTTGAGGAAATAGTCCAATTCATATCTTTACTGTATTTCAAGCTTTTAAAAATGGGACTATGTTTTCCATTTTAGAAGTATTTTTATTTGTAAAAAAAACTATATTCTTGCCTTTTTCAGCAGAATAGTATAAACTGGAATATAATAATAAGCAGCATCCCACTCAGATAGTCATATTTCAAATTTCTGTACTTAGTTTAATTAAGAGTTATTCATTTGTATTAATTCATAATTTCATTATAATTTTGCATATTTATAAGATCTGGTATTGCTTTATTATATTAATAGGGGTGACTGAAATTGAGAATTTTTTTTCTGTGTCTGCTATTTTTGGGTTTTTGTCTATTTTAGGAAAATGTTTTTTTTTATGTTTATGGAGCCTTTATTTAAGGTTAAACTTATACTATACTATATACTTATAAGGCAAACAACAGTTAGACCCACTATCACTAATTAATACCCCTGGCCAGTTTTACACTGCTGTATCATTCGAAATATTTTAATTATTGTATAAACATCCAGAATTAGTGTTCTTTTTTTAAAGTAAAATACAAAGTAAAAAAGTAAGCCTGCTGCTTGCCAATTTTAAATAGGAAAAAAAACAAAGGGTAACTGTACATTTTCGGATATGCATGCATTCACTGCTAGCAAACAGAATTCAGCTCTGAGGCACTAATGATGAGTATGTGCATTTTCTAGCTTTATGCAAGTCAAGGTGGGGTTCTCTTTCTACTTCTGTTGCAAGTTTTTCATTACTCTTGTATCTACAAGACCATAAGTCATATAATAAATGAAAGAGCTTCATGTCAGCATTTGAACAGTTTTGGACCAGTGAGAAGCGAGGCCACAGCAAGCTACTAACCAACTTCTATCTGCAGGTCAGAGTGGGCCTATTACATCTTCATTAACCCCCCTAGCATTCTAATTTTGTCCGTATTTTCATGCAAAAAGCGTTACATTGTTATGCATGGAAATTTATTTTACATTGTAGGTTTATAATTCTAAGGCATAACTCACCGAAATATGTCCAATATTTAATAAATTTAATATTTGAACTTTAAATAAAAAAAACACAAAAATCTGTTAAAAGGGTGCATAAAATAGTGAAGCCCGTAATAAAACTGTACAGTAGCATGTATTTTATATATATATATATATATATATATATATATATATATAAAATATAAATATATATAAATATTATTAGGATTTCTTTGTATTGGATTCAATACAGTTATTTTGTATTGAATCCAATACAAAATTATTTGAATTTCCCGCCGTGCCTCCCGCACGAACCGACGCATGCAGCGGCATCACCGGGATACCCTAGGGAATGTCACTGCATTCGCCGGCTGAAGATCGGAGGAAGAGGACGCCACCCGAGGACCTGCACGAACAAACAGGAGGCCAGAGGACGCCAAAGGAACAAGGTGAGTGGGGTTTTTTTTAGCGACCCTGAGTGTGGCTTGAGATTACTGCTTTTTGCATGTATGTTTTACCCTGAGCCACACTCGGGAATACCGCTAGGGGGGGTAAAAAGCATGTGTCGCTACTAAAAACAACATAAAAAAGAAACAGAAATTAAATGAAGTAGATTGGGTGTTGCTGCTTTTTGCAACAAAATTTAAATTTAGGCACTAAAGGTAAAATTCAATTTCATAGAATTTACTAGCCAAATGTATGCTAGTGTACACTATTACTACACTGTCTGTACAAATCTCAGATAAATATTTATACCACTCCCTGACAAGATATCTAAAGAATATGTGTATTTTCAAGGTCACCATATAAGCCACATTGCTGTTTTGAACAAGATATCAAATAAGTAAATTCTATTTCCTATATTGTATGCATAATGTTAAAACGTAGACAGCATAGCTACAGATTCTGTTTCCTAAGTAGCATAGTATACGTGAATAAGAAAATGGAATCCTTTATTCTTCATGAATATAACACACAGGTTCAAAACTACAGTACATAAAGTATTAGAAAAAAAATCCACAATAATAAAAGTTTGCACTTTTCAATTGCAAGCCTTCAACAGCTCGTATTAAAGCTGATTGAAAAGTCAAATATATCAGCAATGTGGGATTTATGATACAGATAATGCCTTAAGCTTAGCATCTAAATATCTGATTGCAAAAATTCAAATTGAAAGGTTTTTCAGCTGACTTGCTCAGATATATATAATCTAAAATATTGTGATGATCATAACATCTGGGGAAATATGAAGAAGAATTATATTTCTTTGTGTCAATTTGAAAAAAAAATGCTCTTTGTTATTTTGATTGCAGAATACGCTTTTGTAGTTTAAAGTCTAACTCCAGACACAAATTTTTCACTGTCTGTATGTATGATTCTGAATCCGTATACAGTTTATACAGATTAAGAAGTAAAGGATAACATTACAACTTCTTGTCTATTTCAAAAGTAGAATAGAAATTAAGGGGAAATTTTGCTAATAATACATACATTAAGCAATAATAATACATTTTCTATTAGTGAAACGGTTGAAAACCTCTGTCAGGATTTGAGTGCTTTCTGTATAACCTGAATATTGTAAGAGATGTTTTTCTTACTTCCTTTCCTGGTTATGTGTATCAGAAAAAAGAGAAAAAAACTCTCCTATGGGGACAGTTTTCTTTCTTTTTCATTTACAGGATACAGTAGTAGCGTCATGTTCCATGATAACCATTATTTAATGGAGAAGGATTGTAGGATAAATGATACCTTCAGTTGGCTAACATGAGTTATTAAAGAATTCTACAAGCTTTTGGGATGACCTATATCCCCTCTTCAGGATTTATATTAATAAGAAGTGATCCAAGCTGTCTTGAAAGCTTGTATTTTTATTAACTTAAGTAAGCCAATAAGGGGTATGATTTAACCTACAAACGTTCTGCATTTACAGGGATTTATAACTGGCAGTAGTTCTGACCCTTCTTCATCTAAACCAAAAACTGTTTTTACTGGAGTTTGGGATGATTTTATCAGCCCTTTATCATGACTACAGTGCTGTGCAAACATTTGATGCATTTTTGAGAAAATGCTGTAAAGTGTAGATGCTTTCAAATGATATCCCTTCAGCAATTGTTAAAATACAGGGCTGAGTGAATCTGGCTAGACAACTACGACAGCTATCGCACTTTGCCGGCCTATTTGGCTGAGCTGTGCCATATGTAGTGTTACTTGAATTTACTATTGCTCATTATTATGAAGGCAGAAATCCGGCTGGCAGTGAGGCGAGTGTACGCGCACACTCGAGTCCGGACCGCGGTAAATCGCGATCGCTGGCCGCGCGTACTTTCGCGCTTCCAGCGAGCGCGGATTTTATTGATGAATCAGGGGCATTGACTTTAATGGGAATGGAACTTAGGTACAGATCAGCGCAAGCACTGAGGTCAATTTGGAGAACCGTCAGCAAACCAAATAGGCAAATTCAACCAACCCCAGTAGCCATGACAGGAAAAATGAGCCATATGAGTATATAAAAAATAATGGGATTATCTGATCATGTATGTATCCTTTTACAATGATGTGTGCAATGATTTGAGCCTAACACCAGCCATAACATTGTACTTGGTGTTAGATATTGTCAGAGGGAGTTAGAACCTAATTTCTGGGAGACTGACCCTCACTTCCTGACCTGTAACAGTGACAAGTAGAATTGCAAATAAAGCCCTTTTTAAGTAAAATAGGTAAGGATTATAACTTCTGTCTAATTTTTATCACTATCTGTGTCGTATTTCTATTCTTAGTATTGCTAGGCTTAAGAAGTAATGAGGATTAATATTCTCCCTAATGGGGAACAGACAGACAGCAGAAGTTCTGCTGTCTGGCAAAAGTTCTGTCTCCTCCCTGTTAAATGAAATATTTAAAAACTTAAAAAAGTTTTTCCTGGAGTCTACCTTTAAAATACAAGTACAAGGTGTTGAGTTGAGTGAGGCAGGGATTTTCATTACATTCGGTCAAGATGTGACATTCAGGCTGTGCCGGTAATGACCTTTCTGGAAACTTACATGTTCCTAGGGAAAATCTGCTAGGGAATGGTCACTCTGCAAGTATAGCATTTAATTAGCTCAGGTGCACTCTGCATAGAAATTGCATTTGATTTGCATAAAAGTTGAGTTTTCTGCATCTCATTGACCATTTCTTCTCAATTTCAAGTCAGTGGTATTTGCATTTTTTACATCTCAGTATCAACCTATCAGTGAATGTTCTATAGGGATATATGAAAAATGCCACCTATGGAAAGGATCTAAGAAGTGCGTTTTACAGCCAAGCTCTGTTTGTCGTATCAGGAAGTGGGACAAAACCACTGCCAGGGTGGTATTGTTCTACTTTGAATTGAACCCCAGTTTTCTGCTTTTAAATCCCGCCTGTCCTTTTCAAAAGAAAAATAGTTAGAATTTTTTTTTTTCTCCCTATGAAAAAGGTCTCCCTGGCAGAAGCTCTAGCTGTGATACTTAAATACCCATCTCCTTTATGATGCTGTACAGTAATACTAATAGTAGAAATAATCAGCTTTCCATCACTAGATGACTCTATACTTCCAGATAGAATGACTCACAGTGCCCTGTATTTACACACAGTGATTCAGAAAGTGACACAGATGATATAATGTGAGTGCCCCTCTTTGCATTACTGAGGACTATCAGACTATCAGGAAGAAAATCTGAAGAATATGAGTTCCTCTGCATCTCATGATCGGCTTTAAGATTACTACAAAAGGTAAGTAAAAAAAAATCAAGAGTCCTTACTTCCTCCATTATATCTAAAATGTAAGCAACCAATTTTTGGGTGCCCAAAAGAGCGGGGCCAGACATATTGTGAAATATAAATCAAAAGTTCACAAGTCAGTTTTTGTGTATGATCTAAATCAATCACATTTTAGATCAATTTCTATTTAGGAAAAAATGCAAATTAAAGAAAACTGCCTAAAAAAGACTTTACCTTAGCAGCATACCTAAATTTGGCTTGGGTTTAGGAGTCAATCTTGTTCTGGTTTTCTTCTCCACTCTTGTTCTCTTCTTCTTGTTGGCTTACCTGAGATGTTATTTGCACTCTCTTCTCCAAATTTGTGGCTCTGTCTTTCCATGACCTGGGTATTGGTAAGTAGATATTTGTTAGATCATTGTGAAGCAGTCTATAAAAAAGGGGTTGGGTGCAGGATTATTTTGGAAGATTTTTAGGTTCTACTGCACCTTCTTCTCCTATAGCAGATTGGGTCAACCTCTTCACTGTTGTGAAAATGCCTAAGATACAAATGTAATGGCTTTCACTCATAGTTGTTCTTGTTAGAAATGTCAATTTTAAACAGACATTCATCCCCCTCTCTATCACTACATGATTCTATACCACGCATGGAAATTATTCCTTCTTCAATTTTTATGTTCTCCTTCTAATATATAGCTGAAATAAGAGCATCTTTGTTCACATTACTAAAGCAATGTGAGCTAAAGTAAGATTTTCACATCAAAATTAATTGTACAAAAATCACACACACTTTTGGCTAATCACATAAAAACTATTTGGTTATTCACTTAAAAATGAATCTCTTTTTTTACATGTGCTTTCATGCATACAGAATTCAGACAGAAAGCTGTCCGCTTTATAGAAGAACTTTATTACCATAAGAGGGGACTACACAGCAACCAGAATCTTTTAAGACAATGAATGCTGTGGTCAGTATTTTGCAATTGCAATATAGCAACAGAGTCCAGTGATCAGGTAAATGTAAAACAGAACAATGCAGTCTGAAGTGGTGATCAGATAACAAAATGCCCCTTCTTTGTTTTCTATTTTTGTAAATCAGATCATTGGTTTTTAATGCCATATTGTTGGGCAGTCAGATTTTATACAGTAGTAGTGGCACTGCTTTCACTCTGACATTCTCTACCTCCAAAGTGGCAAATGCTATCTGGAAATCTATAGATTTCAATCAGGCTTATCACCACTTTATCACCAGGACAGGCAAATCTAAAAGTGGTATGAGTGTTAAAAACGGCAATTAGGCTAAAAAGTGGTGATAGTTTCAGTTAATCGCCATTTTTATAAATGGGGTGAACGGAAAATGGCTTGGGCTCCATAGTATGTAATTCAGGGAGCAAGAGGCATGTAAAGCATGACCCAGTAGAGTGCAGTGGTCAGAAATATGCTACATACAGGGTACTGTACAGAGTGTAGAGACCATCCACTATAATAATAAGCAATGTGTACCACACAGCATATGGAATATGACAGTCAGAAGTTACTGCATATTTTTGACCTTGGAATTCTTTACTCTTAGCTGTACATTGGACAATGTTATGCACGATTACACATTGGGCCTGATTTATTAAAGCTCTCAAAGATACACTTTCATCGGTGAAGCTGGGTGATCCAGCAAATCTGGATCACCCAGCTTTAAAAAAATTCATTTTCTATTTGTTAGCAAATATTTTCAATCCTGGACCAGATCCGTTCCAGATTTGCTGGATCACCCAGCTTCACTGATGAAAGTGTATCCTCTCCAGCCTTGGAGAGCTTTATTAAATCAGGCCCATTATGGCAAAGTTACATGCCTGCTTGCCCTCATCAAGCAAAAACAGGTCAGAGCTGGGGCTTGCTGCCTCCTGTTGCTTCCTTCACCATGGGCTCCATCTTTTCTGTTTATTCTTGATTCCATGTCACTATTTGGCGGACAGACAGCACATGCACTGCAGGTAGTGTTCACTAGTTAAAAACATGCTGGGGTGGTGGGGTCAAAAAGGCTCTGTCACCTATAGATTTTTCCACAGTTCCAGTTTAACACATTACACAGAGTTCTGGCAAACCTAAACCCCCTTCCTCCCTCCAAAAATGCGGGAACGAAGAGCCAGGCGATGTTGGAATTATCCCCAAGAACATGTTCAGCTGGTAAATTCTGGTACAAACTAGACCAATGTAAAGTACAGAGCTTGTAAGAGCTTGCCAGGAAACTAGGTGGTCAACTAGAACAATGTAAGTAATATCGGAATGTGATTCTAAGATAGTATACTTAGAATACAGGTAGCTGATAGAACAAATCAAAATACAAACCAGATCAGAAAACTAGGTAAGCAAAGTTTGGTTTGAGACACAAATGATAGTCACAGGCTACCTAAGATTAAACAGTGAGATAGAGGTGAATTTATATTTAGTACTGGGTGGGAAGGACACATCCACTTGTTACAGTTCATTTCATGTAGTGTGTAAAGTAAGTAGCCAAAAACAAAAAAACAAAAACAAAACAAAGGGATCCACACCTAGTTCAATACAAAATAAATCCAACATCCCCCTTCACCACTATTACCACCTTTTCCTACTTTAACTAGGGCTCCAAGTAAATGCTTCGAAGTAAAATCCTAATATTCTTAAAGCACTTTGTCAATGTCCTCTTTTTTAAAAAAATTTGTAATTTTACAAGCCATTTACTGCTAACAGGATCTTACTAAGAAGGGCAGAAATGAATTCCTTATCAATCTGTATCTGTAAAGCTGTATCCTAATTATGTTCCTACACAGGGAATCAATAAAAAAATGTAATTTTCTTATTACAAGCCATAAGGCTATCAAGTTCTCATGTAGGGGGTCTAATAATAATTAAATTTTATATTAGAAAATGAAATATGGAGGAAATAGGACCAAGCAACAATATGCCACAAGGGGTAAATTCCCAAAACTCAAGGTATTGCTTAGTACATGCTAATTTTATTAGCAATTTAGCTGGACTATATTTTTTAATTGAAGCCAAAAGTTTTAAAATGGCACATAATTTTTTTTTTTTAAACATTCTTTATTTAAAATTTTGAATCAAACCAAATACAAAATACAGACTCAGCATGAAACGAAAGATAACATATCTGCCAGTATTGAGTGAATAATACAAGTATCCTGAACGTCATAACATGAGAAAGAAAAAAGCAAGTCTCCAAACCCAACAGAGCTCCATGTGTGTGTGTCTGCTCGTGGTGACTCCTCCCCCGGAAGTCCAAAATGGCACATAATTTAATTAACCATAGTTTATTTTTTATTTTACAACTATCACTAAAGATTGTTTTCCTAATCTTTTATGAAAATATTTTTTACCTATAAACTATTATACCATATTAATTAAACATCATATTTTCTTTTGGTTATCTATAAAACAATAAACAGCTCTTGAATATGGGGCAGCTTTTCTAATATTTTACTCATTTGTTGGCTAATTTAAACCCCAGAGACAATTTACAATTAAATAGGTCCATGAAATATTTTCATGCAACCAAATTGTATTGAAACTAGTAAATCTGTATTTTTTCAAAGTGCTAAGTACGAAGTATACTCTATGGAAACATTTAAAGACTTTTCTAAATGATTTCTTTGGCAGCTGCCCTTGGCAATTGTTTTACAATATTGCAACCACCTTTCCTCTGTTTTTTCAAAATGCATTTTATAGATAAACATAAACTTTAACTTATTATTTTCTGTTGTTATTAATATATATAAAGGAAATAAAACCTTTTTTTATAAATTGTTTTGTAATACAATAAAATTCAAATGTTGTGTTGTATTATTCCATTTTTATGAATAATGGTTTAAAAGACATAGATAATATTTCTGCTCTTCACATAGTTTTGTAAAATTGCAATGATTTCTTGAAGGCTTTTTTTTAACCTCCATTAGTGAATCTGCTATTTTCAGTTTTATTGTTAAAATTTTCTTCTAACCATATTAGTATATACAGACAATCATTTCCAAAATGTCAAGGTATTTTAGTGTTTACCAATCCTAATTTATTTATTTAAATCTGAGTTAGCTCAGATTTCCTTTTCTGGTAATGAGATCACATTTTTTAAAGCTTATATCATGGATAATGTGGTGAAGACAGGTGGGAGGTCTTATTTCTGTGGACGTGAATACCTCAACCCGTGGTTACGCTTATCTATTACTATTTCATAAGGATATATTGTTGTGTTTGACTAGAACTACTTAATGCTGATATGGGAGGTTTATTTGTACCTTGTTCTTTACTGATCCATCCTTCCCTTACCTCTTGATATTTCTGTTACTCTGTGATACTGTTTAATTCATTTAACAAATAAAAAATGTTGATTAGAGAACGTTGAAAAAAGGTTTTGAAGACCTCATATGATAACGAAGTAAAAAAATATTGGTCAGTTGTTGGGTATTTTTATGAGGCAGAACTGGCCAAATGTAAAAGAAAAATAAGGCTAGTGTTTCTTTCAAGAATTTATAATGGTAAACGAACGAGGATATTGCTTAGCAGTTTTTTATGAATAAGGCTAGGAAATTTTGTACTAGTAATACCTAACACCGTCAAGCATTTTTACACTATAATTGGAGGACCAAGGATGATTTTACAGTTTCAGAACTGTCCAGTGGCAGAACACAAACAGGTGTTTTAATGAAAAAAATGTGAAAAGAGATAACAGTTGTAAACATAGCTAGAGGATGGACAGTTTTAGTCTGCGAATGGACAGAGGATGGACAGTTTTAGTCTGCGAAAATAATTCTAACCTAACCTAACCTAAAATAATTCTAACCTTTGTATGCCTAACCTTCATTTTCCATAAAGGGACTGTGAATGTGAGTGGTAGAATATGAGGAAGTTGAGGTGCACACTTGTTTATTATATATTGATTCTACCAGTAGATCTGTTATTTCCTTTAAACTAAACTGTCTAGAAGCATTTCAGTAACAGGTATTTAGACAAAACACATTACGTTGTTGTAATAATAGTAATAAATGTCTATTGTAATTGCTAAAAAAAAGTGCTAGCTGGAGTCAGGTTTTAATTTTTTCCATAATTTTTATTAACATGTCTGTCTAAGTCTACCCTGGCAAACAATAACACTTCTGTCTGATTTCAAATGCAGAACAGAAAACAATGTCACAGTATTACAGGAAGCAAAAATGAGCAGAGACTCACTAAAAAAATGTGTAGCTTGGATGTTTTGTTATAAAAACATTACACATTTACCTAATATAAAACACTTATAAACACAAAATATTAAAACACAAGCAGTGCATTTGCAGTACATTGACCTCTGTTTGGACACTTAGCTCAGTAGAGCCAGGATACCATTACTCCAATGTGTTTTCACACAGTGCACTTACTAATATTACTGTATATTTTTGGACTAATAATAAGTGGCCCATCGTTAGAACTTTACAATCCTATAAAACCTGGAAGAGTAAAAAACACAAATAAACTTCTGTGTACTGGGTATTGGTAAACTGTCTTTTTGAAATATATAATTCAATCAAAATCAAAAATGTATTCTTACAGAGCTTACAGCATAAACAATTTCCGATTTCCGATTTGTCATCAAAGCATTAGCCACTGTAGACCAGACAACCTCACTTATTAAAAGCCCCTTGTTGACAGTTATCTAGTATTCTGGGCACATCAATAGCTCATATGGGAATATGTAATTTGTAAGGTGACAGTGATGATACAAGAGGCTGGTTGCAATAAATAAACAAGTCTTATAAATTTAAAGTAATATAGAGAACACTTCAAGCTGTGTTTCAAATAGTTATAAAGCTTAGATAACCGTGTACAATTATCCAGTCTATTTTGGTCAAACTGAGAGTGCCTGCAGACAGTATCTATACACCTCCACCGCCAGACCCCTTTCAAAAGATTTGGGGTTCTAAGTATGTAAAGCAAGTGACTACTTCTATGTGATGGTGGTTGAATTTGAGCAGTCAATCACCATGCCCACACACTGTAGGTGGTGCAATGGCATTGTCCCAATCTATATACTGGGTGGGTTTTCTTGCCTAATGGTAAGCTATGTGCAAGCAATTACGCTTTTGCCTTTGAACAAATGCTTACTGATACAGCAAAATGAAGAAAAACTCTCTGATGGGATCTGATCAATGCCTTCTTCCTGAAGTAGCTAATAAATTTTAAGTTTTTGTAGCACGTTTAAATCTCATTAAAACATAAAATAACAAAAACAGCTTTGCTGCAATATTCATACTCAGTTCAGTTTCTCTCACATTATTTTTTCTTCTCCCTCCAGATGTCATTAGTTTGATAACTAACATCATTTACCCGATTTCCTCTTTGCTGTAGTTGTCCTGGACCAGTTACTGGACAGTGATGAATAAGGATGAAGAACAGCATGGAGTCCATCTCATTGTCAATCTCCCATTTTCTGCAGCTCACACTCCAGCTCTGCTATACAGGAAACTGATTCCAAGTGAAGTTAGGGTACTTACACTGTTTCCTTTTCATAAATACATTTAATGATGCATTAGTGATTACAGAGCTGTGATAATTGATGTCTTTTATATCTGCCTGGAGTTAAGCTTTAAAGTATTTTATATTGCCTTGCTGCTGGAAGGAACACGATTTCTGCATCTTATTTGTGCATTGCAGATGTAAGAACATTAATGAGTGGTTCATGTTAAGTAAATTAATTTCTTTGTTACAAAATGTTTAACCACAGTCTGTTCTGTACTAAGAAAATCATATAGGAAGAGAGCTTAATGAAACCTTTGCAGAAACAGATAACAAATAGGAAATAATGATAATAAAAGAAAAAAAGCACTGAAGGTCATAGACTCCTTATAAGATTTGCCATTTAGTGCTATAAAGTACACCTTGTGTGTAAATCGTAGTTTGGTGGGCTACCAGTTTTCATGTATGCTTTTCATGTTGACATATTTTACAGACCCAACAGTCCTTTTCAGTTGTCTTTTCACTTGTCTGTGTGTCAGCATCAGCAACAATTGTATTTGCTTTTTAGCTGCTGCTTGTATTTTGTATCTTTACAATATTTTTAGCATATGTTTGCATTATATGTGTTAATTTCAGGTTGTAATTTCAGGTTTGCTCCAAATAATAGGCAAAATTAGCCATACACCATTCAGAGCAATCCAACCCAAGACAATGTTCAGCTAAAAAGCAAAACAATCTTAAAACTCAATAACTGGAACTGGAACACTTAGCGTGATTTATAAAGCTGATTTACTGGTGAAAATATCTGGCTTTATTGTAAGAACTAAATAAATTAACATGTTAAAAAAAACTATATTGAATAGCCAAAATCATATATATATATTTTTTATATAAACTTTTATTAGGAAAGTACAAGGGAGAGACATACAATGGGTACAATCAAATATGAACGTCAAACAAATTTTTTAGCAATACAAATTTTTTTCTGAAAAAGAAAAACCTTGAATTCTCAATATTCAATACAGTATGTGTCCATCAATCAAATCACCAGTGCTTTTTGCATTTCATAACAGCCCATTGGCTAACAGTAAACGTTTGTTTTGAACAAAATACCGTAATAACAATCCCTTTAGACTCAGACCTCATTTTTATAGTTATTTATAGTAATACTAAGGGAAACTTACTAACATGGGTAGGACAGGGAAGAAGAGAGAAATACAGGGGGGGCAGAGTGTGGGGACATGTTTGGAAATTATAGCGAGAATAGGGCTTTGAAAAACAACCTGTTTAATATAGAAATCTATAAAGCTAGCGATACAAATACATCAGCTTGGAGCGCTGATAGTCTACAGATTCCCAAAACAATGTCCAATAAAACCATCTCTAATTGGTTGTTGTTTTAATGCCTCTTAAAGCAGATCTTATGCAGATCTTCCATTACATATATATTAATGATTTGCTTCAGCCACTGGGCGATACTAGGTGATTCCTATTGTCTCCATATAGCCAGGATGCATGTTCTAGTTTAATCAATAGGGGTTTACAGTAAATTTTTTGTGCAGTATCACTGTGATTAGGGATGAACGAGATTGCCTCTGGCATTCTCGCAAAACTTTCCTCCAACTTCAGATGGTTTCGCTTAATTTCGCGAACCGATTTTGCCAAACCATCGGAAGATCTAGGAAATTTTAACAGGAGGATTCGCAGAGAATCCTCCTGTTTGCAATCCCCGGGGCACTAGAGGATAATTAACCTCTAGTGTCAGGGATTGCACACTGTTCTCAATGAATGCGGCCACCTCGGCTGTGATCCACGGCACTAGAGGTTATTAACCTCTAGTGCCGGAGATATTCTCACTGAATCCACCTCGACCGCATTTATTAAGAAGATGTGTGATTCCCGGCACTAGAGGTTAATTAACCTCTAGTCCCGCGGATCGCACACTTATCGCACAATGAGGTATGGGGACGCCCGACTGGCCTGTTCTGCATTCTATCTCCACATCCACTTTTAACCCAACTGATTTCTAGTTCTGCAACATCCATACACTCTGTTAGGCTCATGGCCAGAGCAATTTAAATTGGGGTGATTCTTTAAACCAGTCCCACGCGGACCATGTCACCTTGTATTGCTCCATCATATTCTCATCTTCTGCAATCAGAAATTCCATAATTTGTATCTTTTCTAATTCTACAAGCCAATCTCTCATTGTAGGTATTATAGGCTGTTCCCATTTTCTAGGAATAATTATCCTAGCCGCTGTAAGGAAGTGTCTAAGCACATCTTTTTTACTAGCCTTTATAGACCCAGGAAGGATAGATAATAACGAGATTTTGGGTGATATCCTTAAATCTGATCCAGGCAATCTGTTATATATGTCAGCGATCTGGTCCCAGAGCCTACGGATTCCCGGGCAATCCCACCAAATATGAAACATAGTGCCCTGCTGAGAATGGCAGCGCCAGCACCTGTCAGGGATTGAGGGCGACATACAGTGGAGATCTGTAGGACATAAATACCATCTGGAGATGATTTTAGAGTTGGTCTCCTAGGCCTTGCATGGAAGTGCCATTTTATGGGTCAAAATAAATGCCTTTTCCCATTTCATAGGGGAGATAGATGACCCCAGTTCTATTTCCCAATATCTCGTGTAAGTGGGAGCATTGTTAACATGAGCTCTGATCAGTAACTCATACAATTGGGAGATTACATGGATCGGCCTATTTGTACAAAATAGTATTGTTTCGAATGCTGTACGGCTCCTTTGTACTGTATGTGTGATAAGAAATGTCGTTAAAAAGGAGGATAGTTGGTTATATGACAGCCATGCATTCGGCTGCCTCTGCATCCCGGCTTCTAAAGATGAGAAGGGTGGTACCCTCCCATTTTGTAGTACACTATACACTTGCCTATTGTCCTGAGCCGTCCACGATAGAAATTTACTAGCCTTCAGAGCCGGAGCAAATGAAGGATTATCAAACAGGGGGGTCATGGGACCTATCTTAGTGGACACGTGACCCTCCCTTATGAGACTGTCCCAAACTTTTAAGAGGTCTGAGGTAACAATTGGTAATGGTTATTGTATATGTAATATAGACCTATCCACCCATAATAAGGATCCGGGATAGATGGGGGATAAAGAATTTTCCAAAAGAACCCAGCTCTGGATAGCATAGTTGCTCTGTAATAACATCTGATATCGGGGACACCCGCGCCCCCCAGAGTTTTAGGCCTGGTAAGATAGCATAATGCTATTCTGGGACTTTTAGTTTTCCACATGAACTATCTGCACATTTGCTGCACTTTACCTATGAAGGCTGGCGGTAAGTAATATACAGCATTTTGGGCAGAATATCCATTTTGAGAGTATTAATTCTAGCGAACCAACAAAGAGGCAATAAATCGTATCTACCTAGTTCTGGCTTCAATCTACCCAGTAATGGCTCATAATTATAATAGAACAATTTGGCAGGGTCTGCTGTTATAAAGATCCCTAGATATATAATCTTTTCAGGACAATGCCTAAAAGATGTGTGGTCTTTAAGAAATTGTACCTGGTCTGGTTGGAGTGAGATATTTAGTAGTTCAGATTTATTAAAATTTACTTTGAAATTGCTCACCCCTCCAAATTTTTTAAATTCTTCCAGAATCGCCGGTATAGATTTCTGTGGGGACGAGATATACAGAAGCAGATCATCTGCAAATAGGGACAACTTATAGTGTAGTTTTCCAATCTGGATCCCCTGTACATTCGGATTCGTCCGCAGGGCCATCACCAGATGTTCCATCACTATAGCATACAGCAAGGAGGATAGTGGGCATCCCTGTCTAGTACCATTAGAAATAGAAAATTGATTTGATAAGCTACCGTTGACCGTCACAAGTGCCCTAGGAGCCGGGTAAAGTGCCGCTATCCTGGCTATCATAAGTGGGCCCAGACCTATCTGGCGTAACGCCCAGTGGGCCCAGTTCACCCTGTCAAATGCCTCCTCAGCGTCCACAGATAACAAACACATAGGGGTCCCTGATATTTTGGCAGCGTGGGTTATCAGTAAGGTCTTAACTGTGTTATCTCTGGCCTCTCTCCCACCAATAAAGCCAACCTGATCTGTATGTATCAAGTCCGGAAGGTACATGGACAGCCGGTTAGCTATCAATTTAGAGAAAAGTTTTGCGTCTACATTAATTAAGGATATCGGCCTGTAGTTCGGTAAGTGGTCCTTACCGGGTTTAGGGAGGACAGTGATATGTGCCTCTAGACTTTCAGTGGGGAAAAAAGTGTCGACTGATATGGAAGAAAATACCCATGTCATAAATGGGACAAGGGCTTCTGCGTGCATCTTGTAAAATTTGGGTTTAAAGCAGTCAGGGCCCAGGCTTTTGCCTGTGGGAGTGTTTCTAATTACCGCAGATGCTTCCTCCTCCGTGAAGGCGGATTCCAAACTAACGGAAACCGCCGCGTCTAAATCCGGCAACGCTGTGGAGGCTATATAATCCTGAAGCGAAAAAATAGGGTTCAATACAGTTTAAATATTGTACAAATCGGAATAATATTGTTGAAACGCTGTCAATATTTCCTGAGGCAAAGCAGTGATATCACCTTTTGCAGTTCGAATGTGTGGGATATACGTAGCTCCTGGTCTAGGATGGAGCCCCCTCGCTAGGAGATGGCCACATTTTTCCCCGTATTGATAATAGGATTTGCGTTATCTATCTCCATGTTTTTGGTGAGCTAGATCATATAGTTCTAGAAGGCGTCTCCTAGCGGATGTCAATTCAGAAAACACGTCCGAGGACATATTACATTTGCAAGTTCTGTATTTTGTTAACCGTATCGGCTATCGCCTGAGATCTGTTTTTTTTAAGTCTTGCCCCCTGTTGAATTAATACCCCTCGGAGCACTGCCATAAGGGCTTCCCATTGAAATGGGAGAGAAGTCTCACCCGACTCATGATCCTTCAGAAAATGTCTGATGGTATCTTGGACTACTCCGTCGCATACTGGGTCTCTAAATAAAGAGTCGTTACATTTCCAGGTCCACTCTTGAAATCCTATAGAGGGGGCGAGATCGAGTTTTAAAAACTCACTCGCTCATACCTAATTCTGATGTAGCAAGAACAAACTAGCTGAGGGGGTCTGAAGATCTGTAAACATTGCAAAAAGTCTGTGGACCTTCTCCCAAAAAGGACAAACCCTCAGGTACTCCCAAAAATTGTGGAGAAAATCACCTCTACCTTCACTACATCTCCAGCATATATCGGATGCCTTGGGAAACATAGTGCGCAGGCAGGTAGGAACCCCATACCAATGGTCAGAATTTTGTTCCTGTTCTCTGGTACGCTGAACTGACAGAAGAACAGAAGATGTTTGTGCTATCGAGAGCATTTGATCTTTGTGGGCTGGTGAGAAATCAGTACCTAAATCTTAGGTCCGCTTCAATACATATGGTGGTGTGAAATCTGGTTGTGGGGCAATCAGGATCCATTTATAATCTTTAAATGTTAACGTAACCTTAGCATTATTTACTGGATTTAAAACCAACAGGGTTCAGTATATTATTACCTGCCATGCAGGTCCTTGATCATTTTTTTCTAGTACAACCCAGTCATTTTGTATCTCAGCTAGCTGTCGGGCTAGTCTCAGGTGAGAATATGACATGTGTACTGAGGTCATCTAACATCGTTCATGGATCTGAGAGACAATAAACCACCACAATAGAAGGGAGGAGAGCGAAGTGGGGTGCTGCTTGCTCGTTCACCCCCCTCCCTTCTCCATAGAACAGAAAGTCGCTGTATGTACAGCATTCATTTGTTAATCTTTCGGTCATTTGTCGCCGGAAATGATCATCAAAGATCATTTCCAATTACAATAACTGAGTGTGTGCATGCAGTCTAAGTGATTATTTACCAAAGGTGTTGGGAATCTTATTAAACAGTAGCTTGTGTTTACTTAAAACACTCAATAATGTGCAGATAAAATAGATTAACAGAAATTTGTTTCACATGATTGGATAAATAATAGAAATCTTCATGTATTGTCACATATTCTTGAATGAAGTTTCTCAATTTGTTAAGTAGATCAGTATCAAGTGGCCATGTTGGAGCTCAATGTGAAGCCAGGGGCACCAATTGTCACTATTATGAAGCCTGTTCTGTGCAATGACATTTAGTTTTAGCTGGAGTGCCAGGAAGAGGTTGGAAATGATTAGAAGCATTAAAAATATGAAAATGGTGAAAACCTTTTTTAAAAGGAAACAAAGATGCCAAAATGTCTTCAACAAACCATATAAATTAACAAACAAATCCAATGTAGGCATTGTAGCTGCCAGATAAAGAATTTAGGACATTTATAGCAATGACCCAAGTATTTGGCAAACTAGTGGCTTTGAAATCTGGGGTGCTGAGGAAGTCAAGTGGTTAGCACCCTCACCAGCACCAGGATTCTAGTGCTATATCTAGCCCAAACTGCTAAACAGTTTATTAATCTGTCCCCATGACCTTGGACTATGGTAGGGACATTTGAGAGGAGATTGTGAGCTCTGTGGACTACTACTTGTGGGATTATCAGCATGTCAGGCAGATCTGTCTATCTTGATACATGCCAAAAATACTCAATCTGGAAGGCAAACAGATGAATTAAACATTTTTATATGTAGTACTATATATCCTGGGTTATGAAAAATTATTATAAAACAGTATGCATGTTTTAAAAAAAAAATCATAAAATATTAATGGTAAAAAATATTAACATAACAGTATTGTTTTCTTTATGTTAATCCATGCACAGAATATTTTTATAATGTTGACCTGTATTCTGAAACTGAGAAACAACTTCTATCAGAGCTGGAATTCAAGACTAGGTACACAAACCATTTCAATTAATTCTCTAATTAACATTTGACTCCTTTGTTCTTACTAGAGTGAGTCCGCAGCTGTTGTTAAATTGTTTATTTCCTCACCAATAACAATACTGAAAATGTGGCAATATTTCCTAAATTCTGATAAGCAACATTCTTGATTATTTTCTGTTAAGGTTATATTTTTACATATTTTTAAACAAAGAAAGTAATGAAATTGAAGTGATTTATGAGTAATACAGATTTATCATATTGAACAGTAACAATCTATTTAAAATTAATATATTCACATAAAACTTTTACTACCAGGTAAAAAGAAAAAATATCTTTTTACTAATAAAAATAAAGTATATAAATATATATATTAGCAAATTGATAAGCTCCAATCTAAAATAATACATATTGTTTTATAGGGATTTAAGTCATATTTCAGATTGGTATTCTGTAAAAAATTAGACCCCATCTTTAATACCTAAATTTAAGTCAACCATTCTTGAAAAAATAGACACATTTTTGTAAGCCTTTATTATGTGCAATGGTTGTTTTATTGCATGTTTCATTGTCTTAATTTGCAAAACTTATTTTTCACCAAGTGATTATAGTTGAAAGCTTTAAGAGACCTACTCTGAATAAACTGGTATTCTCTGCTAACATGAAAAATGGATAAAAATAAAGTTTGCTTATCTTTACACAGTTTACACGATCTGCATAATATATGTCATCCATGCAAAAGTTTATTATACTCCTGTTTAACATTACCAGATAAAAATTAGTTATGCGTAGACTAAGATTAAATACACAACAATATTAATATTATTTTAAACTTAGAACTTTGAAACATTTAGGATACAAAAATTGTGATAACTGCAAGAAATCAGTACTTTTAGTGCATCAATGTAAGTAACAATCTTTAAACAATCTGATAAAAAAACTTTATCAAAACTTTAATATTGTATGAAAGTTCATGTATTTCATCATAATGAACAATAAACAATTTCTGTAGTTGGTTTATGATCATATGGAAGAGCTCCTAGTTATGAGCAAAATTCCAAGAAAGTAGTACATTTCAAACTAATACACAGCTGTTTATAAGTATGAATTTTGAAGACTTGCCTTTTTGCTTGGAGATGTGCTTTTTTGATGTTTTCATTCAATGTGTTTCACACTAGTCAGTTTCATTTGGAAAAAAAAATACATCTCAATTTTGATACTTCGATACTAGGGTACACTTTTTTTCTGGGAGATGAGAAACAACAATCAAAGGAAATGACCAGTGGAAGCAGAAGAACTCTCAGAAAACAGTATGGAAAATGATGTAAAGTGAAAAAAGAAGAAGATGGGTTCCTGTTAAACAATAAATCTGCAGAGAAAAGGAGTCCTGGAACACTAGCTTTGACACATTTACTGCTTTTAAAATAACGATAAAGGCTAAGAACTAAAGGAAAGCAAAAAGAATTGTAAATACAATAAATTATCAGAAAGGCATACATACTTACAGCTCTTGCTGGGCAATAGATGCACCAGATCAGCATAATTTCACTATTTTCCATATATTCTGCATTATTATAGTATTTCATTTGGTATAGAAAAAGCTATTACCTTGGTCCAGGAGCACACTGGTATTGATTATAGCCTGTGATTAGATGTCTATGTTGCTTTAAATAGTCTTATTCTTTGTAATGGTATTATCTCATTGTATTTTAATAATTAATAGTCAGCATGAATGCAGTATGTTTTGTGCCATAAGCAAAAATACTAACATTTCTTATTATGCATCCAGCAGCTCAAGGATGAAGTGCTGTATGTCAATCTTTATGATGAACTGGAGACATTTTAGCCCTATTTGTTTGATTTACAGCTACCATTTATTCTCTATACATTAATTAGGTTTTATCTATGTGCAAACATTTTTCCTAGCGAGTGAAAAGTGTATTTAAAATTTAAAAATATATAAGCTAGTTGAAGATACGGTCAGATTTACTTAAAGTGAACCTGTCTTTACCATTGTGTAAAAAGGTGGCTATGCCTTTCATATAATAAAAAATGTTGAATAATTTTTTTTTTAAAGACTTTTTTCATAGAGATCTCCTTCTCTTCTGTCTTTACCGCCGTGATGGTAAGGTCCTCCTGGGATACTTGAGTCACATGTCCCAGAAGGCCTTGGGCTGCTACTTTTGCCTTCTTTTCCCGTAATGTAATAAAAACATGTCGCTCGATCTCATGCCTGCACAGTTCAGATGATGGGAAGGGATTCGTCTGAAAAAGAGAGAAGACAAAAGAAAGAAGATGGCCACCCAAGCCATTCCATTTGTACCTGAACTGGGCTGGGTTTGTGAAGGGACCAAGGTCTTTTCAGTGGTAAAAGTGTTTTTGTTTTTTTTCCTGAGAGAGTTAGTTATACTTTTTCAAATTTGTAAACCTAACTAAATAACTATCTAATTAAAAACAGAACTTTATACAAGTGGTTGAGTCTATTGGTTATTAAAGGCAATCTTCTGTCCCTACAAATAATATTACAAACCATGAACATGAAAGACACACAAGCTTGTTTGGACTCCTTATGATGCCTTACTACCCTTTAGTAGCTTAGGTTTATTTCTTTCGTTTATCATTAAAAATTATTTGAAATTTGTTGTAATACATTTAGTTAATTTAGCTATACAGAGTCATTTGATTGGTTCATACTGAGTTTATTATATAAATTTATGAATATAATCACAGAACTGATTACATTATGTTCTTCCTTTTAATGCTAGATGATACAGCTCCAAATTAAGTACTAACAAATGATGCATCACATCCATGTCACCTCCTGCCTCATTAACTCATTAACTCAGCCCGTCTCAGTGCAAAACAATACAAATCAAGATACACACGTGTGTTTGTCTTTTTAGCTTTGTTTTCCTACCATTAAATGACAAAACATTTAAATCTGGTAAAAGTGTGAACATTTCTTAAATGATGTAATTTATTTAATAATCGTTTTTACATTTACAGTATATTTATAATAGTAATGTTTTTTTAATAGATATCCTTTTCAGTTCCACAAGCATGCACAGCCACATTACACTTCAAAATCAGCTCATTAATAAGGAATTGGTTAATATGCCCAGTTTCAATTCATTATTTGCAAAAAATACCATTAAAATCTATTGGCGGTAAATCCTGTTGTTATATTTTGGTCAATTTTAGGACTATTAGAAAGACTACTGGTCAAAAATTTATCTGTTCACTATCCCTTAGTTCCAGCCGATTGCATATGATATTTATTGCCCTGCCAACCCCTCCCCTTCCCAGGTTCAACTGATATCCCAAATTCCTTATTACTCTGATCAGTCCATCCATAATCAGAGCCCAAATCACTTCCATTTAAACAACAGGAAAGGTCACGTTAGGACCCTGGTCACATTCCCAAATTATAAGTGCAATGGGAATTAATCCAGGGAATTGACACAGGAATTGGAACAGATTTGGACATTTATTATAATTATACTGTGCAACTTCAATCTCCTGACTTTGGACTGATTTATCCATCTGGACTCCAACACATCCTCTGCTGCTGCTACCATTCTAAACTGGTATTTCCTCAAACCATCTCTTTGACTGAATCATCATCCTTCACTCCTGGAACTCAGCAAGTTTACAAGCCTCACTTGAACCCATATTATTGGATTGCTTCTCTTGGACTTCAGTTTGCCACATTGTTTATTGTACGCAAATGGTTCCCAATTATCTGTAAAAATGTATTATTCATCCTGCTCCCTCTTAGCTGGCACTACTCCCTGTACTCCCCAGTCTGATAACTCATTGTCTCTCTGCTCTTTCACTGTCCTTATTTCTCAGTCTGTGCTCCTGCACCTTTTTACTTTACTGATACTCTCTGGTGACACCTCACCCAACCCTGGTCCCCCACACAGCCTCTACTTTCCATATACTCTCAGCAAGACATTCCCTTCTCCTAACCTCATACCCATTCACCCTACCCCATAAGTCCTTACCTCCTCTCTCTGGCAGTCTATGGAATGCCAGATCTGTTTGTAACAAATTAACCTCCATACACAACCTTCTCCTTTCTAAGTCTCTGAACTTTCTGGCTCTCACTGAAACTTGGCTTTCCTCTTCTACAAGACTTCTCTAGAGCTGCCCCAACTCTCTGGAATGGTCTTCCTCGTCCTTTTTGGCTTGCTTCTACTTTCTGCTCATTTAAAAGAACACTCAAAACCCAATATTTCAAACTTGCCTACCCATCTTCTTCTGTTTTTTGAAACCATCAATACTTCCCACCACTACATATCTCCCATCCTATTGTGTGTGAAGTTCCCCCACCTACTAGATTGAAAGCCCTTCGGGGCAGGGTCCGTTCCTCTCATATCACTGTCTGTATTAGCCTGTCATTTGCAATCCCTATTTAATGTACAGCACTGCGTAATATGTTGGCACTATATAAATCCTGTTTATTATTATTAATAATAATAATAATAATAATAATACTGACCAAAAAAGACATATAAAGCTAGATACTGCCATGCACATGCATCAATTAAACAAGTTTTTAAAAAATATTGAGTTGAAGGCTTTTTAATGTTGCCTCAAAGACAACCCTAAAAATACACAAATCATTTAAATAAGTTAGTGCATGCTACAAAATAATAGGTTTTTACAAATAATTGCAGAAAAATATGTGCTATAGCAGTACATATTTAGTAGCAAAGTATGTTTTATTTTATTTTTTTTTTTTTTAATTTAAATAGTTTTTGCTGCAAAACCCAAACTGATGCATTTCACTTTCAGAAGAAGGCAGTTTTAGTAACAACGTATGCTATTTCATCAAGCTCTAACAGGCCCCCCTAGACTAGCAGCTAGAAAATGGCAGTTTGCTGATTATGTCCGTATTTTTACTAATGCAAAGTGTCCAGTTGCTGGCTAACTTATGTGAAATTTATTATAAATTAGGAGATGAGATAGCAGCCTAAAATTGCCCAGCAACATGGCTTTTTTATTTGGAAAGTAGAGTAGGCAGGAATTCCACTACAAAAATTAGGAGACCCCCTGACCCACATATTTTACGTGCAAAAGCTATAACCTAAAATTAAAAGAAAACTTACATTCAAATTACATTCAATGTCATACAAGGAAGCAAATTACAGTAAGCAGACAAGAAATTTTATTCAAAATGAATTTTTAAAATACAAATCTGTGTCAATATACAATTGGTATTTACAGTATATATATGGTACTACCTCACTCCTAGAGGTACTGTACCTAATTGACTGGACAGAGATCACCTAGTTGGTGAAAGAGTCCCTTTTTCATCATATAGATGAACATTCAAGCAAGCAGTATATGCAGAGTATACATGAAATGCAATTGTTTTTACGCAGCCTTGTTACCAGACTCGTTCCTCAGGGGTGGTGCTATGCCTAACGTTGCTCAATGTATAAACTTGTAATTACTCTAGATGTTGCAATAGATATATAGTATTAGTACATCAGTTTTATATTGCGAAATGTTCTACATATATTTATAGCTTCTTTAAACATGGTAGGAAATAGTATATATCTAGTATATAGACACATATGGTCAGGGATCATATGTCCGATGCATATATAAAGGTAAAAAAAATCATATATGTAGTATAGCTTTTTACAACTTTGTATTGAAGAATAAGTCTA
Source organism: Pyxicephalus adspersus (assembly GCF_032062135.1). NCBI lineage: Eukaryota > Metazoa > Chordata > Amphibia > Anura > Pyxicephalidae > Pyxicephalus > Pyxicephalus adspersus. The sequence continues at coordinate 58,284,207 of NC_092858.1, forward strand.
TATATTGTACATGCAAATTATTGTGAAGAGTATACATTTGGTATGACATAGAGTTAGGTCCATAGGACCTTTTTTAACACAATCACTTCATTTCAGGAGCTCAAAAGTAATTGGTCAAATTAAAAAGCTGAAAATAAAATGTTCATTTTTATTACTTTTAATACTTTGCTTTGCTGGCAATGACAGCCTGTAGTCTTGAACTCATGGACATCACCAGATGCTGGGTTTCCTCCTTTTTAATGGTCTGCCAGGCCTTTACTGCAGCGGCTTTCAGTTGCTGTTTGTGGGCCTTTCTGTCTGAAGTTTAGTCTTCAACAAGTGAAATGCATGCTCAATTGGGGTCAGAAGAGGTGACTGACTTGGCCATTCAAGAATATTCCACTTCTTTGCTTTAATAAACTCCTGGATTGCTTCGGCTGTATGTTTTGGGTCATTGTTCATCTGTATTATGAAACGCCTCCCAATCAATGTGACTGCATTTAGCTGGATTTGAGCAGACAGTATGTCTCTGAACACCTCAGAATTATTTTGGCTGCTTCTGTTCTGTGTCACATCATCTATAAACACTAGTGTCCCAGTGCCACTGGCAGCCATGCACACCCAAGCCATCACACTGCCTCCGCCATGTTTTACAGATCATGAGCTGTTCCACGCCTTCTCCATACTTTTTCTTGCCATCATTCTGGTAAAGGTTGATCTTGGTTTCATCTGTCCAAAGAATGTTTTTTTTAGAACTTTGCTGTTTTTTTACATGTTTTTTTTTAACAAAGTCCAATCTAGCCTTTCTATTCTTGAGGCTTATGAGTGGCTTGCACCTTCCAGTGCACCCTCTGTATTTACTTTCATGCAGCCTTCTCTATATGCTAGACTTAGATATCGATACGCCTACTTCCTGGAGAATGGGGGTTTCTCTTCACCATGGAACTTATTCAACCCCCCCTCCTCATCAAATCAACTCCAGGCCTTTTATCTGCTTAATTGATAATGACATAATGAAGGAATTGCCCACACCAGCCCATGAAATAGCCTTTGAGTCAATTTCCAAATACTTTTGAGCCTCTGAAATTAGGTGATTGTGTTTAAAAAAGGCTTTAGTTCCTCAATTTTTTATGCAATCTTTTTGTTCAACCCACTGAAATAAAGCTGAAAGTCTGCAGTTCAACTGCATCTGAGTTGTTTCACTTAAAATTAATTATGGTAATGTACAGAACCAAAACTAGAAAAAAGTTGTCTCTGTCCAAATATTTATGGATCTAACTGTATAAGGTGAGCAAAAGCTTTTCTATTGTTGTTATGATTGATCATTGCAATTTAAATCTGGTTTTTGGAGATAGTAAAAACAGCCATGATGGTTAGTAACTTGTGTCATATTCAAAACAATAATATACATTATTCTTATCCTGTTATATCACAGCAAAAGATATTAAACTGTACATATTGACAAATATATATTCTTATAGAAAATGTAGCTAAAGTGAGAGTAACCTTTTTTAGGATCCTTAGTTTGTTTGCTGATGTTGGCTAAATATATATTTCACATATAGATCAAAAGAGAAGAAAGACAGGGAACAGTGTTGTTAGTCACCCTTTTTGGCCAGTGGACAATTTAAACCAATATTTGATGGGCCAGATTTAAAAGCCCAACAGATCATATATGGCCCATATATTTTCCCTTACCTGGTGTATACTATATAAAATGCATATCTGGTCAACATGGTAATGCAGTCACTGCCACGTTAGTTTTTTGATTCTAGAGACATGACTGATCAGCTAAGAAAATCCATATAAATATAAGGGGTGGAAAAAATGGCAAGAATGGTGTGTTCATATACCTTAAAAAGAATTCACACACTTGCATTGCATACCACAATACAGTTACACATGGATATATGTGTAAATATATACAGGTAGCCCCCGAGTGAAGGACATGCCCTGCTTGTTTGTGTCCATGACGGGGGCTTGAGGGCAGGGGGGGGGGCACAGTTTGCCCCAGAAGTTGAACTCTCTATAAAGTTTTTTTGTTTTTTTGAGGATTTTATACAGTAACTGACACCATGCTGCCTAATATTATGTTGAGACAAACATCTGTCCTAATTTCATTAAAAAAATACCTTAAGAACAAACCTACAGTCCCTATTTTGTACCTAACCCAGGGACTACCTGTACACATATAATATATATATATATATATATATATAGCATATGTTTAGATGTCACCCCAATGCACGTAAACAATAAAAAATGAATCTTTACTATAGTGTGCAACTAAAGCGGGCACATAAAATAAGTAAGTACTAAGTAAGTAAGTACATAACAAATAAGTAAATACTGTGTACATTGCACAGTGCACTGTGTTATTGAAATTAGTGCAAGTTCATTTTTTCATATATTGAGGTGCATTGAAAGCCTTTTAAAATGAATAGGCTGCCTTGGCTTGATGCACGCTTTAACAAATGTAAAGGTATCAATGGACTCTAAATAAAACATATTTTAAGAGAAAAATGGAGTCTCTCATTGCCGTTACAGCTTGTTTCTTGCTTCGGTACCTTAAGGATGGACTCTGGCGTCATCTGCTCCTGCCTCATCTGTATCTACCCTTGGTGCTTGGTGGAAAACTGTGTTGTTCTGTAATTTTTTCCCCTCTCCCATTGTGTTTCTCCAAATTTTTATTAAAGAGCATTGCAACAGGCTCCCTCCCACTGATACTCGGTCTCTCTTGTGACCCATTGACTGTCCAAGCTTGTCTTTGATGTGTTCCTTGGGCTTAAGGGGAATATCAATCACTTCTTTTGTATCCTGTCTGATGCAAACAAATTCCATAAAGCCAGCTATATTTGGATGACAAAAGTTGCTATTTGTGCACTTTAAATTCTAGGATTTATGGATTGCCGTTTACAGTGTTTGTTGACAGTTTTTGTATTGGTTTTTATGTGTAAAGGCAGTGTGTAAAAAAATAAACTTATTTGTAGTGTTACTTATTGTATTAGTTGATACCCCGTGCTGTATTCCTCCCCTATACATAGGCAGAGAGGCTGAGAGAGCGGGAATTTACATTAGTGATTATGTACTATGATCACATTTCCAAACACATGTAACTATTACATCTGGTTGAATGGGCCTTCATTTTTTTAAGCTGGGTGATATATCAAACCTGGAATGGATTTCCTAAAAGTAATTTGCTATTTGTTAGCTAATGTTTTCAATCCTGGGCTAGATCAGTTTCAGGTTTGCTGGATCACCTCGCTTCACTGATGAAAGCGTATGTTCTCCAGTCTTGGGGAGCTGTAATAAATCAGGCCCATTGTCTCATTTATGTAGAGCTGTGTGTGTTTACTTAGCTAGGCGTGATATTTGCTAAATGTCAGCCATTGTTGATTGGACAATATTGCAATGATATGCTGGCACTACCTGAGGCCTTTTTTTTTTCTTTTCATTTTATAGTACCAACAAAGATTGTTTTTGTGGAAGGAAGTATAAGAAAGAGTTCTGCTATAAATCACAAACTTGAAACAAGCATTAATATAAGGAATTCTAACTTTTCTCCAAAATTTTTGATCTACATACTTGTTCAGAGTTAGTTATTAAAAAAGGCCATGAGGCCAACATAGCAGCCAGAAAAATAGGATTTTAAGAAGATTACCCTTTTAAGAGGAAAAAATTATGGCAGCCTCTTTGTCTATGATACTTTTCTTTTTAACAGTCAGATAAAAAAATTTAGAAAATGGTTATACTTATTAATAATGTTAATACTTTTTAAAATCTTTTTTTATTTACCTGAATGTTTGATGTCCACTCCTTTAAATTCAGTTTCCCCAACTTCTAGTAAAGCATTTTTTAATCGATTTTTCAATATTTGAGAATATTTTTTTTACAGATTCACCAAAGAAATGCATGCTAATAATATGAAATGCCAGAAATGGGCACAGGTGTGCATGTACATTACAGAGTTATACTGTGTGCACGCATGCATATTAAATGTGTTGTGGGAATTTTCACGGTTAGCTGGTTGCAAGATCATAGGGCTTATAAAATGTGTATGGGTAGAGTATGGCACCATGCGTATTAATAGGAGCATTGTTTACACTTTACTAACATGTATGAAAAATTAGTTTAAGATCACATAAACATCTATTTAAATAGAGTTGCCAGCTTTTACAAGTACAAGTACAGTAATACATATTTCATAGTTTTAGCAGTAAACAGTGCTGCAAACTTATTATAAATATAGTCATTTATTTAAACAATTAGACCACAGATTAATTAAAACTAAATTTGGAATTCTGATATTTATTTCCTCTTTAACTCAGTGTAATGACACAGTTTTGAGTCTACCGTAAATAATTTACAATATTTAGGAAATTGTCCAACATTAAAATTGCATAGAATCTTTGGAAAATAATTTATTTCGTTCTAAAATCCATACTTAGCTGCAGCTGTTAAACAAAGAGATATATGCTAAAATAGGCTTAATCAACATGTGCATTCAACAAAAGCTGTGCGTGCACATGTATCCTACATGTACACACCTGCAGTATTATGTATATATGCTGCTGGGATAGAAAACTTGAGTGAAGTGGTATATCAGGCCTAATAAGTATGAGGTCGTATGTGCAGGAATGGTGGAATTCAAGACACAGAGTTCAGAAATCTTACAATGCCTTGAAACAATATTTCTTGAATACTTGACTGCGCAATGGCAGAGGACTAGCATTTAAGCCCAATCACCCACACACCAAACCCACTCCATGCCGCCCTCCTAATGATTAGCCCCCCTTTTCCTCACCACTAAATCTATAACTTTTTGCCCACCCCTTAATCCTATCTCAACTTCAACCCACCTAAATCCTTAACCCTTTCCTTGCCTGCTACCTGCCCACCACAGTCATGCAGGCCCTCCACTATGTTTCCCTACGCTCCAGGCCTGTCTTTATTCCCTACTCACTAAGTAAACATATAATAACACAGAAACTACCATTGCTCACTTTTCCTACATTAAATGTTAGGTGTGAAACTGAGAAAATTGAGGAAATAGAATAGAAGTGAAATTGAGAAATGTACCATGTATATAATTTGAATGTGTTTTGTTTGTAAATTGAAGCATACTTTATATTTACTCATTTATATTCATTTTAGGGGAAAACAACATGATTTATTTTCTTTTTTTTTTTTTTTTTTTTTAAACATGTTACTACAGTTTTCCTTGATACGCCCACCACCATTCCTTAGTTTTGTTGACAATACAATTCTCAAAGGTTTTTACCCTAAATGTCAGGGAATGACATTAAAGGTGCCTTTTCTCCACTATTTTCAACTACATTTTTAAGCAATGTTTTCACTTGGGACGTGCTCCCATATTCCCTATTGATCTTCTTTCAACCCACACATACCTTTTCCAGCAATTTAACAATGAAAAATACAATATTTGGGGGCTTCACAATTGACTTTCAAAGGCAACAACACACACTTGCTGCATAAAAAAAAACACAATTTTCGCACACAACTATTTTGTGAAAATTGCCTCATTATCCCTATTGAATGCGTAAGCTATACAGTATTATCCAATAGACAAAGCTAAAAGCAAAAGATTTTTTTAGAGATAATTTCACTTATGACGAATTAACTAATACATGAAGAATGAAACTCGGTAGGTCCTGTTCTTTTAACATATCTGAGTAGGTAAATGAATGTATTATTATTTCCTATTTTCTAATAAATCTAAACACATTAATACACATACCAACACCCAGTGCCCAGTCAATATAAATAAAGGCACATGCTCACAGAGTATAAAACACTTTTATTGTTATTCAGATAAAGTAAAAAAAAAATTACAGCCATCAATGTGTAAATAAAAATACTACTTTCATGTACCTTGTATCCTGGATGCTTTCTACTTTAAGCCCCTCTATGATTATTTTTCATTCTTTATTTGACTGAATGGGGCTGACTTTAAAACTAAGATAACATATATAGAAGAGTATAGCCCTCTTTCTTTCTTCTTAGTTTGTAAACTTAACATTTAGGGGTAGTTCACATTAGCAGTAAAAAAAAATAATAATAAACTGCTAGCGACCCAGTAGATATATTAAGCCTTACAAAGCAGTGCATTTTTTGCAAACCCAGTCCCCATTAAAGCTTAAAATAATTTCTAGAAATAAAGCTTGCAAATGTTTTAAAACACTTGGAAGCAGAGATTCAAATGCAAGTCTATTTTGGCAGTTGGGATGACTGTTGTACTGTATATAGTGTCTGACAACAATTATATGCAACACCACTACAAGCAAACACCTGAAAACTTTGTTCATTATTACCTTTTTTTTTAAGGGGGTGGAAAAATGCAGTACCATTTAAAAAAATTCTAGTTTGAACTAGCCCTCACTTTGTTAAAGTGGAAGTATAGTCTGGTATAACATATAATAAACCTTTTTTTACTAGCTCCTTATTGCTAGTAAAGGTATTACGCATCCCGTAATGTTATCTGAGTAAAACACAATTTCCCCTATTTCACAGTTGTGTCGTGAACAGTCCTATTGTGTTAGGTCATATCATGTTTAGAAAGATAGTGTTATATATGTTCAAAATAAAGCCCTGTGTTTCTGCTGTCCAGTTTTTTTATTAGTTTTATTATTTTTTATCAGTTTATTTTTTTTCAGAAACATTGCCAGCTCAGCCTCTATGAGATAATGAAATAAGTGATATTACCCCTATCAGGTACTTATTACTTATTTTTTAAAAAGAGAATTATGTTCTTGGAATTAGTAATGGTGTAGCAAACCTATAGGAACAGAGGGGCAATTTTGACTACAGTTCAACATTAAATGAACCATCAAAACTCCTTTAGTAAATCAATGCATTGGTTCTATTTTTGTCTTATAAACAAACATTTCCAGCTCTCTTTCAGCTGCAGATGTCTACAATTTACCAGGACATCTTAGATTCTTCATTATCATTGATTTATTCATTTTAACCCCTCCGCAAAAGCACAAATTTACTTTTAATACATATAGAAGATCATTTAGTATATAGTTGTTTGGTGATGCAGTGGGTGCATTTCTACAGAAAAACTTATTATTTATCCTGTATTCAGGATAAAGAATAAAATAGAAGAATAAAGAATAAAATACTTGCCACTCCATTCTTTGGCACAGTCATGCCAAAGTACAGATTTACCCTGATCATCTTTGATGAGACTACCCATCGTGCACCAAAACAAAAAAACATTTGGGAAGTTTCTCAGATGATTCTAAACAATTTCCAGCAGGGAATGGGACATCTGCATAGACGAAAGTCTAATGGCTTACAAGGGGAGGCTCAGCGGGGTGCAGTACATTGTGGTAAAGAGAGCAAAATTCGGCGTGAATACGTACATTTTGTGCGAATCCTCAACTGGCTACATATGGAATTTGGTCATATACACTGGAAAAGGGACAAAATACAACCCCAGATACAGCAGCTATGGATTGGCCACATCTTCAGTGCTATCCCTCATTGAGCTTTTGCTAAATCAGGGTTACCGCATCACAACTGACAATTTCTACACGTCTCCTGAGCTTTATGAGTTCCTTCTGCAACACAGAACAGATGCCTATGGTACCGTTAGGGCTAACCCGTGCAACCTGCCATCACTGTTTGCAAAAGGGAAGCTGAAGACAGGGGAAAATGTTGCCTGGCAGAAAGGAAAGATGATGGCCCTGAGATGGCGTGACACAAAAGATGTGTGCCTGATGAGTACAGTACATAGTCCATCCACAGTTATGGTACACACAAAACAAGACTTTGAATATCTTTTTTTAATTTCATATTAATGTGAAACTAAACTGCAAAAATTAAAAATTGTGAGCAGGCACGTTTCTGTAGGGACATTGTTTGTCCCTCCTGCAAACAAATATACTGAGTTCAAGATCACTTTGATTGATGATGTGTCTCCCACACATGCGCAGAGAAGTAAATTTATTCCTGGCAGCTGGGAAATGAGCACAAGCTAAAAATTAAAAAAATGATATATATATATATATATATATATATATATATATATATATATTTATTTATTTATATACATACAGATGAAATTGTTGTTCATAAATGTTCACATTTAAAATGTTTGAAAGTGAAAGTTGTAAAGTAACTAGGAGTTACATTGGATAACATAATTTATTTTATTTATTTAACAGATAAATAGACAAAACCATTTTAGTTCATCCTTTTATAGGAAAAACGAGATTCACATTTTGTTGTTCGACAGGGCATTAAAGTTAAAGAAATCAAAAAGTAGGTCAAAAAGCTATTATATGATATATTATGGAATAAATGCAGTATGCATGCCTAAGTGTGTGTCAGTGTCAACAGTTAAGAAAAATCAACGTAATGCTTGCAATGACCTGTGAAAGAGTAACAGAAACATATTATTTTAGAAAACAAGACTCTTTCTTTGTGTTCTGTGAGCTGTAGCCATAGGAACGCTCAACTAATAACAAGTTCCCTCAAGTTATGCAATTCCATTTAAACTGTACAATATTTAGCCTTACTGAAGGGTAAATTGAAGAGATAAACTTTGGTCAGATTGACATAATATGCTGTAGCTGATTCAGAATCTTCTTCCATTCCTTTAGAGATTTGCATTCATTACAATTGCAGAATGGTTAAAGATTAAAATTTGAATCTCTCCTAGTGACATGCATTTGATAGCATTTCGAGTTTGTGATTTAATGGTTTTTTGGAAGATTAATTTGAATTAAGCTAAGTATCTTAAGTCTCTAATTGAATACTTTAAATATTCTAAGCTTAAAGGAACAAGAAAAATGACTGAAGCAACAATAGAAGTGTGTGTATGATGTATGTGTCCCTGCTAGTGCACAGCTAAAAATACTTTGAATTAGAATGGTTGCATGTGTGTTTGTGACTCATTTTACTGGGTTCTTATGTGTAAATATTATACAGTATTATTATTATACAGTATTTATATAGCACCATCATATTACGCAGTGCTGTACATAGTCGTGTCACTAACTGTCCCTCAAAGGAGCTCACAATCCAATGTCCCTACCATAGTCATATGTGATTAATGTAGTCTAAGGTCAATTGTTAGGGAGAAGCCAGTTTACCTAACTGCATGTTTTTGGGATGTGGGAGGAAACCGGAGTACCCGGAGGAAACCCACACAGACATGGGGAGAACCTGCAAACTCCATGCAGATAATGTCCTGGCTGGGGATCGAACCTGGGACCTAGCGCTGCAAAGGCCAGAGTGCTAACCCCTGAGCCACCGTGCTGCCCACTTACCACTTACCACTTACACAATAGCACTGGTGAGTTCTTTAAAAAATATAAATGAAATATTACAAATGCTGTATGTAGTTTTGAGTTTGCACATAGTTTAGTTTTCATTTATTTTCAAAGAAATAAAATGAATATTCGTTTTGCATTATATATTAATTAGTAGACATATTTTTCTTACCTTTGCCAATATTTATGTCATTGGAGCAGCAGTTTGAAAAAATGTGCTACTTGCAACCAAGCTGTAAACAACAAACAGCAACTCAACTATCTTTATATATTAGACAGATAACTGATCAGCATGGAAATCAAATATGTGGGTGGTTATTACCATGACTGACAATCCTAGTATGTAAATGTAAGATCAAAACAAGAGAAGACAGTTTGATTATATACATGCAGACCTCTTTTCTATACATTTCTTTATATTTATTATATTTTAAAAGGAACATGCTAGTGTAAAAATAACAATAAAGGTAACACATGCAAAATATTATTATGTAAAGTAATTAGATTGAAATTAAGTTAACAGCTACATATAGTTAACAGTACAGGGTACAGGGACAGTACAGGGACATTTCCACCTTTAGGAATAAAGAATGGATAGGGCAGCAAAATATCTCTATATAAAGCAATAGAAAAATGTGAGGAGATAAATAGAGGAAGGGATCAGGGTTGTGGAGAGGAGAATCCTCTCCAAAACATACCTCATTGAAATAGAGTGTAAGGTCTTGTCAGATAACTTGGAAACAAGCATTTTTTTCTCTAAAAAAAAGATTGGTGATGTCTTTTATGGTTTAAATCCTAAATTCGATCAAGCAGAGGCATGTTTTAAACAACATTGTTACTCTATCCTGGCTTGCCGGAATGACCTAGTTCAGCAACATTGTTTCTTACAAAAAATATAGTCCATGATATCAATTTAATATTTTAGTATTTAGGTATTAAATTTGGTATAAATTATATTATTATTATTATATGTACCTTTGAAACAGTTTCTAAGATTAGTGGATTTGTTCAGATTTTATTCAATCCAAATTGAAGAAATTCTTGCCTCCTGTTTAAGGCAAGGCAATAAAATACACTAAGTGTAGACCTTAAAAAGGCAACATCGAGACTAAAGACACATGTGGGCAGGTCCACCGGTAAATTCTCTTGTGCACTTGTTGAAAGTGTCACAGAATACAATCAGCTGAGAGTACCACTAATAAAAATGAGACACCAAGAAGATTTTATTTGATTCGGTTTTTCATTAACTTCCATGGCTGGCAGCGCATAGTACTAGCATTAAAATTGATGGGAAAGTCAGGAGCACCTGGGAGAATGTGTCTCAAGTAAAGAAATAACAAAAAAAAAGGTCTAACTGACTGAATTTAAAGTATAGATGGGTAAACATATTTTTTATCTAACGGAGGGATCAATTTACATCGGATTTTAGCTCATTAGCATCCCAATGCTATGATCCTAAACTAATTTTTATCAAGCTGGATATATACTAAATGGCACTTTCAAATATGTCATCACATAATAGTGTGAGTGTAAAAAAATATGTGAACAAACATTTGTGACCTCATAAAAATTTTGTTCCAGTTTGACTTTAGAGAAATCAAATATTTTAGTAAATTATTTACTTTGTTTGGATTATAGGCAAACATGTTATAATACATGTATTAAGGAACATTTGTGTGTGCATTTCTGTGTGTATATCAAAGGACATTTAAATGTATACAAATACATATGCATTTTAATTAGTACTATTTTAACTAGACTGGTTTGTGTGTGTG
>NC_092858.1:58297932-58340698 GCF_032062135.1 Pyxicephalus adspersus
TATTTAGAGACATATATAATTATATCCTACAATAATTATGAATAAATATATATATCTGATTTTCCTTAGTGAATCAGGGCCTATATCCTTGAATTTGGGCTTTCCAGATTGATTGAGACAGAATCGGATAGCTTCATCCCTGTCCTGCTTTTTCCCTTATTCTGTGGATTGTGACAGGTTATAAAGATTCTGGTAAAAATTGCAGAAAGCTTCCTAATCTTCTCTAGTCTGTTTTTCCCTCCCCTTCTTGTCCAATAAATGGGATAAATGTGTGTTCTCAATACTTGGGTGAGGATCCTTCTACTTTTATTTCCAAACTTATAAAATGAACATCTACACCTAGCTACTTTAGATTTTGCCAAAATGATAGTGGATAATTTTGCCCACAGGGCTGCCAGCTCCCTTACCGCCTCCACATCTAGTGTGGTCTTAGATTTAAATTAGAATATTTGTATGAGCAATTTCTCTTTCTCTGTCTACTGGGCCTTTTTAAGCTCAGTGCCATGCTTAATAAATAAGCTGCACATCACCACCTCCCACACCACATAGGATTTTCTGTCAGAAGTGGCATTACTTCAGAAAGAATTGGTAAGTTTCATTGTTAGTTCTGCCCAGGTGACTACCTCTACTTCCATGATTTGGGCTGGCTATGTCCTAGTTTGATGACAAGTAAGAGTGTAAAACTTACAATCGTGCACCTGTTTACTCAGAACAAGTCCATATGGCTGAGCCAAAAATGATTTATCCAAAAGTATGATTGGGGGGAGAAGAAGGTACAGTCACGGGTTGTTGGGTTCATGACCCTCCAAGCATCTACTATTTGGTCACTGCCAAGACATTGTTTTAATTTGCGTCTGTGGGGTTTGGCTAAATCTCTTATGTGGTAGGTATATAGTTGCTAGTGTAACGATCTGCCCATTGAGGTTGCTCTTGACAAATAATAGTTTAAACAAAGACAAAAAGTGTTTAGTAACTGGTGATGGTCAGTTCTGGTTTTTGAGTCCTGCTTTGTTTTTTTCTTGTCTTCAGATAAATCTTTTTGCAACCACTTTGGACATTGGTTTATTTGTATGAGTATTATATGTTTAAATCCAGTAATGATATTTTGAACAGTTTATTTGTAGGTGTTCATGTTTAACAAACACTTCTTTTTTTACATTCCCTTAAAGTTCTTTATGATGCATGCCAAATTTCGGGCATGTGCAAGAGCACCCCAAAGCCTCTTGAAATACATGCTGCATGTATTGTAGCGCAAAGGTGAAAGGGGAGGGGTCTTCCCCAAAAAATTTACTAAAAAACAGTATTTAAAAATAACAATTTTTTTTCATTATATAAAAAGGTTATGTACCTTTTATATAATGCTAAAAAAACAAACAATAGGTCCGCTTTAACCATCCTACCACCCTCCCATTCCATTTCAACATAGAGCAGTTAGAAACAATGTTATGCATATGTTTGCATGTGTCTGCGATTGTGGTAGATTGTGGCATGGTTCCTGGAAATGACAAGATGATTCTGGCCATGTGGGTTGTTTTTCTACTTCTGGAGGAAGGACTGCATACAGCAACTGCTGTGCCAATGATTGCATTAGGCTTTCATTTCCAAAATTAAACATGAGTTAGTTTAATTTTATTATTAACTATGTATTTAGGAGATCAAAGGAGTAAACTGATTTTTTAGTGAACAAATTTAGATATGCATCACAATCTCAAAAAAAAAAAAGAAAGAATACTGTATTTTAATTTAAATTCTCTCCTGAACAATATGGAAAGGGTTTCAATACATTTTCATTCATCCAAATGAATCAGTATAGGGCAAAGTAACTAAAACCTTTCAGACCAATTACATTTATTTTCCTTTGCTAGTGTCAGTCTATCATTGCAAATTCTCTAGTGAAGTTATAAGCCATAAAGTAAAGAATACACTGGGTAGAAAAGCACCTTTAACCCAGAGTTAATGGGATTTGTACAACAAATGACAGTTCATTTAACCCATTTATCTCTCATTAAGGTAGCAGATTGTGCCTTTTTTAATCACCCAGTTCATTTATATTTTTATTACTTCATTTTACTATTTTTACCCAGCATCTTACATTATGTTCTGCATCTGCTCATCTATTTACTAAACATGTTATTTGTTAGAAGTAAATTTTCCCTATACCCCATAATATTTTTAATAGTTTTGGTAAATATTGGAAAACATTTTATTGGTAAAAATCAAGGGCAAATGATGAACTTTTAGTGGTTTACCAGACAACATAACAACATTTTTCTAATTTAAAAAATGACTAATTCCCTTATTTAAAACCAAAACCATCAAAACAATAAAAAAAGTTTATATCAGTATGAAAACATTGGTCCAAAGTAGATTATAGCCAAATTAATCCCAAACAGTTCAATATGTTCATATTGGTTATTAAAGATGGACTGTGTTTGGTTGGTGGTGAGCCACAGACTGCCCTGCAGTGATGTCCGGGATTCTGTCAATCCCACATGTCAATTCAATGGCGGACTTGGTCCACAGCAATCCTCTTCAGCCATTGGATAGCCACTGATGATAAAACTCCTGCACAGGACTTACATTGTCCAATTTGATTGCTCTGTATGCAGCAGGACTTTGCTTGGATCTTTCTGTCCATGCCACTGTGCAAGAGAGATCATACGAAAAACCTGACCTCCCTATAAGGGTAGGGGTGTCTTAAAGGGCCAATCTTGGTAAAGATCATCTGAAATAAATGTACACATCATCCCTTTAAACCAAGATTTCAAACTTTTTTCAAGTTTATCCATGCTGCATCTTATGATCAAAAACATCAGTTTACTGATAAAGTGTAGTGTGTATTGTTTAAAGTCATCAACATAAGTGTTTATTGGTAATAAATCAGAGACAAAGCATTTATAAAAAAAAATCTTTTAAAATGTAATCACTCTCAATTCAATGGTAATGCTTCAAATTGTCTCTTATGTGATAAAAGAGTTAGCTTTCTCTTTACAGCAACAAATTAGCAGAGATTTATAAGACACGCACATGGTTGCATATAAATGCTTTGCAAAGAACATTGGTTGCCTTTTAGAATAAGCTGTGATAGAAGTATCAGCATTTAATATTAGATGGTGAAGGGAAATCCATTGTAGGGATGAAGTTTGAATTTGCTGCTACATGACATCCAAGCAGACATTCACCCCTTACCAATTTCATGAATGTATGCGAATGTTACCCTATGATGACATTTATTCCATGTAATGTCCGGGTTTGTTTACCTTTCACAGGTAAACACAGTTCAAATTGTCACAGACAGTTGTCACTTAGTATTCTTGTATTTTATTCCTTAGTGTGAGAAGCCCCAATTTGTGGAATCATTTCAGGGGCAAGTTGTGGGGAGGAGGCACTTTCAATCTCTTTGGGTCAACATGTAAAGAGTTAAGGGATTTCAAGAATGTACTTAACATATTTGTGTATTTTTCAATATTTGCCCTGGAAGCCACCGTCTCCCCTTTGCACAGTATTTAAAAAAAAAAATATTATTTACATTAGTACACTACCAATCACAATGTCTTTCCCCACATCTTTCTGATAACAGTAGTTCACATATTAGCCATGAAAACCGGAATGACTTATCAAAACATAATATATCTGCAAAACATAATATATATATAAAACATAATATATAAAACATATATATAAAACATAATATAATAACATATTATTTTCAAAACATCTGATGTACATAGCATGAGTAAGTTTGGTTGTTGTTTATATAGTACAATGATGGGCTGCAGAAGTGATGCATAATGCTTTATTATATATGAAACAAATAAACAATATTTATTCTACCATTCAGTGTAGGTGCCCCGTACTCCCAAAATTTCTTAGGCAAGCAGTTTCCTAGCATACATCACTGAACTGCTGTTTTTCCTCATACACACGGGCATTTGCATGTTGACAAAACAATTAAGCCTGTATATCAGTGTTTCAGCTTTTCTTTCCTATGCTTTATATTGCTGCTATAACTTTGAAAGTTATTTGTTTCTATGTATCTATGTTCTATGTATTCTGTTCTGCAGCTGAGGAACATATTGTATGTTTCAGAAGGCACCAAAATATTTTCTTCCTTTGAGTAGGATTTTTCTAACGCACATCAGTGAATTGCTGCTTTTTATCCACTCACTATTGTGTATTGACAAAACCATTCCAACTGTAAATCTGCATTTCTTTTTATCTACTCACTGTCACATATTGACAAAACCTTTCCAACTGTAAAACTGTGCCACAGTTATTTTAAAGAAGTGTCTCTAAAGACATCCCAGTGTTCTCCCTTGTTTACAACCAAGGAGTTTTCTAGCAAACCTAAGTGAACTGCTTTGTTCTTTTTTTTGCCCATGTACTGTCACTATCAAATTAATGCCAAGTGCATTTGAATTTTCTGCCAAACATGTACTAGTGCAGAAAAGAAAATCAATCCCTGTATTTTAGAGGCAGATCTTAAGGGGTAATGACTGTGGTTGTATTTCTTGTGTAGCAATAACAAATCAACATACAGTATTTGCATTAAGTGGATCCAGCAAGATATGAGTTCTAATCCTACAACTATTTAAATGATAATGAGAATGACTGTGATATTTTAGTCCTCCTCCTTAGTTTATGCAGGGGTTGAAGAGATTGTAACGGAAAGTAGAGCATTTGCTGTAAAACAGAAAGGCATTTGCAATTCAAATGATTGAAATGCTGAGCATGTCATAACTTCTTCTTATGTTGCATCTTCAACTGCATCACACGCACAGTTCCAAGACTTTTCTAAAGCTGTCCCCACTCTTTGAAATGGTCATCCTCATCCTATTCAGCTTGCTCCTACTTTCTGCTCATTTAAAAGAGCATTCAAAACCCATATTTCCAAACCTGCCTACCCATCTTTATCTGTCTCTTAAAACCCTTACTACTCACCATTCCATATCCTCCCCCTATTGTGTGATACTTGCCTCACCAACTAGATTGTAAGCTGTTCAGGGAAGGGTAGCTTCCTCCTCCTGTGTCACTGTCTGTATCTGTCTATCATTTGCAACCCCTATTTAATGTACAGCAATGCGTAATATGTTGTCACTATATAAATCCTGTTTATTAATATTAACAGTCTTACTTATGGTAAAATGCCTGACGATGGTAAAATGGCAAACAGGTTTCGGAGACCTGATAAATGTGACAAGATGCTGACTGGTATGAGGGGAATATTATTTTTCCTCTACTTTTTTGGAAAAAATACTTACTTTACCATAAACCAAAGTTATGATATACAGGGGTGAGCATACTTATTGGCTTTTGTTCGCCTTGGGGACCCTCCCTGAAAACTAGAAAAAAGGCACTTGTTGTCTATAGTAGTTAGGTATGGTGATGAGTGGTCTTGCCCCTGAGGGCTACCAGCGGATGTTCATGGTTTTATACCTTGACAAGTTTACAATCATTGTAAACACCTGAGGTTGAAGTGTGGACCTGGCAGGTGAAGAAGATTCTGGGATACAAAGCTTCAAATGCTCAAAAAAGATCCTGGGCTTCTTCCAGCGTAGAAACAGCGTTGTTGTGTGTAATAAGTGAAATGATGTTTAAATGGGAACCCCCAGCGATACCTGATCCCTGTCATTGTAGAATGTGAAGAAAAGGCATCAGGGCCTTCCTTTTCTGGATGGTTTGAGATGCAGAATCACTGTAGATTTGGTAGGTATGCGATTGGAAGGCAAGGTCTCAATTATTCCAAGTGGCTTTCATGATTTCCTCTTTTGTTTTATAAAAGATGGGTCACACAATTATATCCCTGGGAGGTCCACCTGGCTTCTTGGGACCCAATGCATGGTGAATTCGATTGAATTCCAGTCTATCAGGAGGAAGGTGAGGAAGCAACTCCTGGTATAGCGCCAAAGTAAGTTCACAATAGACCCAGGGATTCTTCTAATGTGGAGATTAGCCCTGCGATTTCGATTCTCTAGATCTTCAATACTAAGCATTGCTGTTTGCAAATCTGTTTGGAGTGTATTAGGATTCTGTTCATGAGAATCAATCACTGTGATAGTATCGTCCATTTGTGTTCCAGATGCATTGATTCTGAAGCCCAGTTCTCTGATTTCTTTAGTCAACCTGCGAGACAACTTGTCAGTAGCCGGCTGCTGCAGTAGCTGTTAAAAACCTCACCAGCAATGCCGCATCCCTGCATGCTGAACTAGGCTGTACACTGGGCTTAGACAAAGAGGAGCGGTTGCTGGAATTCTCGTCCAGGCGCAGCTGGACAGCAGGAGAGGCCTCCTGGTAGTCAGCTGTATCGTGCGTGTCTCCATCCTCGAGGTTGGAGTAACAGTAATCCACCGCTGACAGCAGACAGATCTGGAATTTTTCCTCATCTGAAGCTAGTTTAGAGAGGATGTCCCATGAATCAAGAGGTGCCATAGACCTTCTAGACCTGGTAGTGAGCTCAACTACACACGAGGATGCGCGTGTCCTGGGCGGTTCATTTCTGTCCAGTTTTATATGTCTAAAAGCGGTACATTGTTTTTCACGAAAATTTATTTTACAGAGTATTATAATAGTATGAGTATGAAAAAGTTTGAAACACAAAATCATGTCAAAATAATAAATTAAAAAAAAAAACATTTTTAATTTTTTTTTTTTTAAACTAAATAAATAATATACCCATACTATTATATTATACCGTAAAATACATGTTCATGAAAGACAATGTACTTCTTTTACACATATAAATCTATTGTATTGCATTCAATTTGCATTGAATTTCCCGACACCCCCCCACCCCCCGCCGACAACGTCCTCACGTACCAACGTCACCGGGAACTCTCCGGTAACTCATCAAGTGCAGAGGAAGCCGGCCGGAGGAAGAAAGAAGACGGACATCGCAGAGAAGGACAATGCGGGACGCCGGCGGATTAGGTAAGTAGCAATTTACTATTACTTCCCATAGGTTTACCTACCCTGAGTATGACTCAGGGTTACCGCTTTTAGCATCTTTTTTCTACCCCGAGTCACACTCGGGGTTACTGCCCAGAAGGTTAAATACCTTAATAAAAGTATTCAAAATATTAAATTTAATATTAATCTACCTTAATTTCTAAACATCTGGGGAAACTTCACATATGCCCATTTCTCATTTTAGTGACCAACTTTAGTGCCCCATTGCAGAGGACCCCAGTTTTGACTGCACAAATCTCTAGTTTTGCAGAATGCATTTACTGCATTTGGGAAGCATATCCATAATATCCATACCACCTTTAGTGCATAAAAACACTTACTTTCCTACGTCTTTTTAGTGTATAAGTCAGATATGAATTCTAGGGATTACTATTGTTTCATTTCATGTGCACTTTTTTTTATACTGTATGTCTCTGACGGTAAAATAATTGCTTTGTGGGCTCAGCACAGCATACTTTGCTTACTGAAACCGGCAATTTATCCCCAGATCGTCATTACTTATGCACATGAAAAGTGATATGAAACTGTAATTTAAATGTATTTTAGTCTATGAATATTTGTTATTGTTCTCTCAATGCTGTCTTTATTTCCAAAATATGTACTACTCTGCTGCCTAGCTAGCAGCCCTTTGACATGTTTTATACATCCCTTGCAGAAATTAGTCTGTGTTTGCTCTATTTGGTGTATTACTTTTGCACTTTACTTTTTCTGTTTCCTATTTTTTCCTAATTTGCGTTTTTTCTCTCTTTTAAAATGTAAAAGTTATGTTTAGATGGGCTGAGGGGAGCACAAATGTTTATAAAGGTTTATGGGTTTATACAGTTGTGATCTCACACATTACTTATGTAATCTGTCTCTAGTTAAGAGACTACCCTCTAAAGAATGTCTCCAGTCTCCAAGTAATCCTGTATACACAATCCTAAATACAAAATCTCAGACCATCTCCTGTTGCATGTCTGACATCTCTCACAGTTTGTAGTATTACATTTGTTATTACATTTTATACTGTCAAACATAAATGTTGCATCACTCCTTTGTTTTTAGGAAACAAAAATAAAATCTAACTAACTTATAAATTTGCAATAATTGTCACTTTAAAAAATGTAGACGCCATCATTTTGCTTTCCAATGGCAAGATACAATCACATATTTAGGTATTAAACTCACATCTAATTTGTCATCCATTTACCAAGTGAATTATCCACCGTTATTTAAAGAACTCCCTGATATGCGTATGTAATGGCAAACTCTTCAGCTTTCATGGTTGGGTAAAATACATGCTATTAAAATGTCATATCTTCCTAAACTACTGTACATGTTCCGTAGACTTCCTATCCCAGTTTCCTTACAAACGCTTAAATTAGAACAACGTAAGGTCCTCAATTTTATTTGGTATCCCATTAAACCGTGAGTCTCTGAACATACATTATATCTTCCTAAAATATTAGGTGGCCTATCAGTACCAAATCTTTATAAATACTACTTAGTAGCACGACTAGCCTCCCCCCCCCACCCCCACAGTAGCGATACATAGCTATATGGGCTCATGAACTATCTATGAACTATTCTCTCCTGCCGGAAAAAATTTTTTCTCATCTGCAAGAACATTGGAATCTACCTTCTAATGGACTGTTCTGTTATATGCAGATTAGCCATTATTTGAAATCTATATTAAAAATCATACAGGGTCCCGCTTACGAATAACACCTTTCGAATCTCGTTGTTTACATAACCCTTGCTCATCTGGTCTAGTGTCCTTTCTTAATGGAACACTGATCAGAATGAACAACAGGTATCCACATTATATTTCTAAATGGGAGGAGGAGCTGAAATAGTTAACTGATCCTAAGAGTAGGAAATAGTGTTGGTCGAATATCCCACTATCCGTTTCGACAGCTATTCGATGGAATAGTGAGATATTGTTCGGGTGATCGAATGGGGAATTCGACACCATTGAAGTCAATGGTGGGAGAATTCGGGTTATTTTTAGGGACTATTAAGTTGTATTTACTAGTTGTATGTGTTCTTGGATATAGTTTCTCTATCCGAGAACACACAGAGTCCTGTGTTCTTGGATAGAGAAACTCTATCCAGGAACACATACTACAGGACTACAACATATATGTTCTAAGATATAGTTTCTCTATCCAAGAACACAGGGCACTAGATGTGATGAATAGGGGAACTTGTCCCCATTCAACCTCTAGTGCCCCGGAGATCGCCTGCAGTCAGTCAGCTGTCTCATGGTCAAATGACCATGGGAACTGAACTCCAGATAAACTCTGCAGTTCCACTACCATCCCCGGGGCTCTAAAGGTTAATTAACCTGTAGTGCCCCGGGGATCGCACACTCTTCTCAATGATTGCAGCCTGGGCTGCAATCATTGATTAGCTAAGTGTGCAAATCCCGGGGCACTACAGGTTAATACTACAGGGGATCGCACACTCTTTTCAATGATTGCAGACTCTGCTGCAATCATTGAGAAGATGCCCGACCGGTAAGTATCTCTTACTCTGTAACACGCACAGTAATATGATCCATTTGTTACATTTTTCTCGCAGTGGATAAAAGAAAAATGTAACAAATGTATCTGACTATTACTGTGCTGGAAAGTGTGTTACAGAGTAAGAGATATCATGTCATTGTAGGATAACCTGTACAAAAAAAAAAAAATTAGTTAAATAAACACAAACACTCAATAAATGAATTTACCATTCATTTTTATTTTTTATAACACATTTTTTTACATTTTTTTATCCAAATTTTTACAGTTGAATCTCGTTTTTTTTTCGGGTCAAGTCTACCCAAATTCAAACAGCCATTTTCGGGTTGAATATAAGAACCACCCGAATTCGAACACCAACACTATTTGGGAAGCTATTTGGCGAGCAAATGCAAAATGTTTATCTAATATTACTGCTCAGGAAAATGCATAAAAGATACTTTTTAGATGGTATATGACCCCGGATAGGATAGACAAATATACACCTAATGAAGCGGCGCAATGTTTTAGAGGTTGCAAAGCCTCTGGTACCTAATACTATATATGGTGGGACTGTCCATAAGTTTGGAAACTAGATCAGGGTATATAATCACATCAGGTCAGTCCTAAATTTATCCATCAGACAAAACCCATGGGAAGCACTTTTGCATAAGCCAAATCAAAGCAACAGACTAAACTTATTACTTTTATATTTTTAGCTACCCGTTAATTATTATTATTATTATTATTATTTTTAATAAACAGGATTTATATAGTGCCAACATATTACGCAGCGCTGTACATTAAATAGGGATTGCAAATGACAGACTAATACAGACAGTGATACAGGAGGAGCAGAGAGAGGGGGTAAGGACTTATGGGTAGGGTGAATGGGTATGAGGTTAGGAGAAGGGAGTGTCTTACTGAGAGTGAATGGAAAGTAGAGGCTGTGTGGGGGACCAGGGTTGGGTGAGATGTCACCAGAGAGTATCAGTAAAGTAAAACGGTACAGGAGCACAGACAGAGAAATAAGGACAGTGAAAGAGCAGAGAGACAATGAGTTATCTGACTGGGGAGTGCAGGGAGTAGTGCCAACAAAGAGAGAGCAGGATGAATGATACATTTTACAGATAATTGGGAACCATATGCGTACAATAAACAATGTGGCAAACTGAAGTCCAAGAGAAACTATAGCAGCAGCCTGGAGAAAACTCACTCTATCCTTTTCCGCAGTTATATCTCATATGTCAGATACTATGGTGATGGAAAAGATGACAGCTAGGTCAATGATACCATACCTAAGTTTTATAAGATATGGTCCCCTTGGTTAAACCGACATGACACCCCTGACCCTGATCGAAGGCTACTACAACTGTAATTAGTACTATTCTTTGTATTTGTTTCATGAAATTAATTTTTGTTCATTCATTTTTTGTTCATATGTACTGATAGATCAACAATTTATTCTATATGAAAATAGCTAAATAATTTAATCTTTAATTCATATAGTTACACTCCGTTGAAGCACGTATAAGTATTTGAATCCCAAGACATGCGCAGAGACTTTCAAATGGAGTAGTTGTTACAGAAAGTTTGCAAAAATTTTATAAGTATATAAATATATATATATCCAACTATAAGTCATTCCTACAAAAATTAATTTTTCTTACAAAAATGTAACGTAGCATAACAGGCAAACCATTGTAGTAATGTGCTTAGTAAATGAAAATTTAAAGCAGCCAGAATTTGAAAATAAACATTCAAAGAATTTGTCATGCCATGCTGTTAAATATATCACAAATTGATAACTTTCATTTGTAACCCTTGAATCATAAATTAAACTTTGCAACCATTTTTTTACATGAAAAATGCAACGGTGTTAATTTCCTGTTTCTTTATGATACGATTACATCGTTGCCTACCTAGATATATGTAGGTAGAATAATATTTGTCTGAATATTTTGGTAATGGCTTCATCATCCATTGTCTCTTATGCATACTAATTCTACCATAAATTAATATTATTGTCCACTTCATAATGTAAAAATGATTATCAAGAAGGGACTATTTAAATAAGTGTATGAAAAATTAAAGTCTATAGAAGGTGCACTTGTGATGGGATGAGCAATTATGCTGTTATACTGTTACCAACTTTATTATGTACTTATTAACTTTAGTACTCATAATATCACACATTAGCCATAAGACTTAATAAAATACTTCAAACAAGTATCCTTATTTAAACTATATGAAAAAAAACAACTTGCTTGATTATAATAACAGAAGTAGCTTAGTTAATAAAAGATAAGTGATAGTTCTTTGAAAAGTATTGCAATAACCTACTAGCTACAGCTACAGGAGCCCAGCAATATTCGGGAATATGTTGAAAAAATCTTCCTAACACATTTTTTGTAATGTCTTCATCTTGTAAAAAAACAACTGAAAAAAAGCAAAAAGGAAAGTTTACACTATTTTAATAAACTTTACTCCAGAAAGCCAGAAAACAGGGAACTTCATTGTATTTAGGTGGGAGAGGTCGGTTTGTTGCTGACCAGAAACAGGGGTCTGAGATAGAAGATTTATAAAGATAGCAAAAAACATAAGGTCAGTGAAGACTTGGCAGTGGCTAAAGGATATGTCAGGAATTGTGCAGACAAAGCAGGTATGGTACCTGATTGTATAGCCAGAGAAAGGAGAATGGTAATTCACCAGTGCCTTACACCTAATAGTCATTACTTTTAGCACATACCTACAATAAGCCAGTAATTGGGCCTAGTTCTTGAATGGCCAAGCGCACAGTGGAGGAGGTCACATACTTCTCCATACCCAGATGTTCCAGGTTTTGTAGCTGGCTGTGAGGGAAGTACGATCTGCAAGAGAGTCCCAGTAAGCAAGGTATAAGAAGATAATACCATTTAACTTATTTATATTCTTTATTATTCAAATGTTCTGAAACTGCTGCTAGGCACATTCATCTTGGATTTGGTATGAACAGCCCCAGGAGACTAAAAAGACACTCAAGTGACATTCTTTAGAATTCCTCTTTGCCCTTTCTCAAGCTGCTACATAAAAAGCCATGTAGGGAGGAGTGTTGATAAAAAGCTTTACTCCAAAAGAAAGTAGTAAGACCCAGACAGGGCTAAATTTAGCAAGGAGAAACTAAAGTAATGACCCTTGGAGTAAATAAAGCTAGCAAATGTAAAGGTGTATTGCAAATTAATAAAAAACATGACTAGAAAGAAATCACTGCAAGTAGGCATTTAAAATACTTTATATTTCCTTTACCTGTAATGTTTAAAATTGTGGCAGGGTCTCTTTTATTGGGGACTAGCTGATTACCCAGTGTTTATTGCAATCTTAAGTTATACTAATATATTATATGGTCTTGTGGTTGAAATGTGTTGATGCCTATCCGAGTGATGGTGGAACATAGTAAGTTTGGTTGAAATGTCTCCATGCGTTTCCTAGTGATCACATACACACATCAATATATATATACACACATACATAAATACATACATAAATCCAAATATAGCTCTGACATCACAGCACACCGCTGTACAAAGGTGACTGGTCCACTCACATGAGTCTCAGCCAAACTTATAGCATGGTTGGGTGACATGTCTCCATGCATTTTCGAGTGATGGTGGAAAATACATACATACATATACACATATACACATATACATATACATATACATATACACATACATACATACATCCGATTTTATATATATAGATTTAAGAAGGAAGCAATACCGATAGTTAGTCAGCTTACGGTTGGATATGCTAAAAGAGATAGCTTGTGAATTTAAAGTCCACCAACCATAAGCTAACAATTTGTCCTTGATGTTTTGAATAAAAATAACATGTATTAATATTCCATGTCATGCTAGTCTGCTCTAAATGTTTGGAACAAATTCATACTTGAATCTCTAAACTTGTAGTTGTAAGAAGTATAACACTGATATAAATTATCAAGCACAGTACAATTTATAATAGTTTTTATAAACCAGTGCATGTTTTATCTTATTGGAAAATGCACAGCTGAATTGCCTTCAGATATTTAAGATTTCTGCATTGTTGTTCTCTGTGTACATCACTTGATTATTGCTATTTTTTCTGGCACATACAATCTGTCAAAACAGTGGGAAACAATTGCTAGAAGCACTGACCCACATAGAAATGACTGTGAATTTTTGATCTCTTTTGACCAGTCAATCAGCAATGTATAGTACAATGAAAAAACAGTTTCACCCTGTTAGTCCTTAGAAAAAAAAGAAAAAAACGTGAGCAGCTATATTCCTAAATATATAATATATATATATATATATATATATATATATATATATATATATATATAAAGAGAGAGAGAGAGAGAATTGAGAGACAGTTCATACACACATACACAACATGTTTTCTTTTCCTTCTGTATTTTCAATCAATCAGTAATTTTGCAGCACAATACCATAAAAACTAGGTATGCATACTGTAAAAATATACACAAAAAGAAAATGTAATTAATTAGTCCTGTACAGAATGGGATACTATTTATCTTTGCTTTATGAAAATGGCATTCTCAATAAATCCAGAACATTTTAGTTTCAAAACATAACTATGTTAACAAAAAGCTATTTAAATAGAACTTTACTGAATTGTTAACAGAAAATAATATTATCAGTTTTTCAAAAGGAGAACAGGTAACCGAAGGACTGAATTAACTTGCCTGTAGAGCATACTGCTCCAGTTTCGTTTGGCTACACATATAAGGATGATCAGCACATCTAAATAATTATTCTAGTCCTTTTCACATTTCAGGAGCACATCAGGGAGCCAGAGCAGCATTTTTCTAAAGAAAGTTAATTCAGCACTAATATTACTAATTATTTATCAGTTTTAACAAGATTGTTAGGATTGATGTGAATAGGCGATCATTTCCTTACATGTCTAAGGTATTACTTTCTTATAGGCAAACTGCTAGTTTTGGAGATCAAATTTAATCTGTAGCGTGTATATTGCCAATGCATTTCTGGTTAATGCAACCTCTTGATCAGGGCTAATAAAAGAACATATAATGATTCTGTTTTAACACTAGGAGGTGTTTGTACAGTCCAAATGAATTACAGTGATCAAGTTGATGTCTATATCACCTGGGAAGAGTCAGGACAGGTTCTGCTAGTCTTTTCTAGGCAAAAAGCAACAGCAACTAAACTGAAATTTCCAGGAGATCAGGGCCAGGAAATAACAAATCATACAGAAGTGTGAAATGTGTTCAGAGAACACAGGAATAAGCGGCAAAAACTGCAGTCAGAGGTATAGTAGGGCACATTAAAAAATTTGAATTCTGAATATGGTCGGATTTCTCAACAGATCCAACTGGATGTTCGATCTGATTTGGAGTTTTTCTGTTCTTCTCCTCTTCTGCCAAGTCATTCCTGGGAAAGAGAGTGCAGGATAATAGGAAGCTGCTGGAAAACTAGCTCAGACCAATTTTATTAGCTCGGCAATGAACTTTAGAAGGAATCGCTTCACAGTTTCCACAACTATAGAGGGTAGTGAGGCTTGTATTGAAGTCTCTTCACTTCTTGTCAAAGAAATGTACAAATCTGAATCTCTACATTCTGACCACAGCTTCTCTTAGTTATCTACAGATTCAAATGGGGTGCTTTATTTATCTACAGAGTATAGCAACTATTTACACTTACTAAACTTACACATGTATTTAATGTTAATAATCATTAAGTAATATTATACATTCTAAATACTATTTAACTAATCTTGGATCATTCATTATGGACAAGGTCATCAAGAGTGAAGGCTAAAAGCAAGAGATGAAAGCACATTTGTAGACTTGTCATATTTCACAGTCATGTTAAAGGCAAGATGTCTGTCCCTTGTTTCCTGTTGCCTGAGATGGAATAAACATATAATTGAATGACATTATTTTTTTCTTTTAAAGCTTTGGACCAGATTCTTTACATTTAAACCTCTCCAACACCTAAACTAACACCTGAACTTATTAACACCTGAGATTTAACCTTTTTTTTATGACTTAAACCCCAAACCTTTGCAATTCCTACCTAACAACTGCTAATTGGAGCCCTCAACCAACTCTAAAATAATGAATCCCCAAGCTTTACACTAATCTAAGACAAAAACTAGTCTCCAACACTCACAAAACCTTTATTCTGTTGGTTACTCATCTTGTGCCAGTAGCCTCTGTGCATCCACACAAAAAGCAATCACAAAAATTCTGACAGATAAATTTGACTAGGTCTGCATCATTGTTTTTATTCAATTAAGTAAATAATCAAAGAAAAAAAATTAAAAATAATTACAATTCAATAAATTGAATCAAAATAGCAAACAAAAAATTAAACACCCCCTGGCCATACTCATTTATTTAAACATACAATATTACAAAGCACAATGCACACATAATGCAAGCTGGGTATCTCTGCATATCCAGTGGGAAGAATCATTCTAGGGTCATTATTTATGTGTTAGTTAAACACTAAACTGAAGAACTGTTTTTGAAACATAGCCAGTGGACAACATTGGGTATCATGTTCTACTATTTCAAAAGCAATTTTTAAGCTTAACAAGTTTAGTATCTACTTACATAAGACAATTTCAGTTTGATTTACTAACAAAATAGGATTTTATTGTGTCGGTGTACACAGTGTTTTAGTAGATTTTTCACTAAACTTAGATTGTAAACATGTGCATATTTTTGGATTTGTATTGTATTTGTATTGTAACTACCACCATTTTATCATCCATAAGTAAAAGGTTTTTACATTTAAAATAGCAGCTTTTACTAATGGGGTTCTGCTGCAGTATTTAAGTTTAGGTAATTTTTTTAAAGGGTTAGAATGATAAATGGTGAATATTAAGTTCAAAGAATGAATGTATCAGTAAACCAACAATACTTACATGCAGGCAAATGTGAAAAGAATAAGTGCTGAACACACACACACATACAAATATGCTAAATTTGCAAAAAAAGTAAGACAAAATAATAATAAAGATGCTAGGGTTTATGTATCTTGAGTGAACTACATAGTGGTAATACCTTCCAATATACAGGTATTCCCTGGGTTACATACAAGATAGGGACTGTAGGTTTGTTCTTAAGTTGAATTTGTATATAAGTCTATACAGGTACATTATTTTAATAAATGCAATTAGGACAGATGTTTGTCTCAACATAATATTAGTGGAGATGTGGCAAAGGTGGTGGTATATCACAGTGACTGTAAATAGAGCAATAACGTGCCTACCCTCATCATTCAATAGATCAAAAAACAACAAAGACAGAGATTTAAGCAGGGTTTTTCGGCACAAACAATGTATTCAACATATATTTACAAAATTTGTAATAGGGTTTGTACATTAAAAAATACCACTGTACACAACTAGTGGTCAGGTATAATCATTGAAATCATATGATTACTTAATACAATAAACAGTAATCAGAGGTTGGTTTGAACCACCTTATTATCCTTGGGGTTGAACCACAGACAAAGTGATTTTTTCACTAGACATATAACAGCTATCAACTTATATATTGTTGACCATATACAATGTTTGACCATCAAAGCATGTTGTTGGATATACTCGACGCGTTTCGCCAGATACGGCTTCTTCAGGAGTATTGACAGCATGCGTAGATTGTCTGTGTCAATTGCATCCAGACCAGTACATAATGTTTGAATTAGAATTTATAATGACTCATATGAATATTATGTTGTAGATATACATATTCCCAATTAATGTGCTCTCTATAACATGATGACCTATGTTGTTTAGAGCGCACATTGATGTCCCACTATATTGCTATATTATTATTATAATATTATTATATTATATATTACTATATGTTTATTGTATTGTATTATTGACATTCATTAACTTCTCGAGCAAGTTGTGCTTTGATATGCAAAAATAAACAACTGCAGAGTTTGTCTTGGTCAATAAAGAGTTACAAGAGTTTGCAGAACAGCAAAAGATTTCTTCTGCAAGTCATGCAAACCGCAACCCCCCCCCATCAAGCCTCTGTCCTGCACACGAACGAGCAGGGAAGCTCTGTTCATATCTAGGAATTGTCCGTATGTCGGATGTCCTTAATTTGGGGACTACTTGTATTCATATTGTTATGTTTGAAAGTTCTCCCCGCCATTACAAATAACAAAAAAATGACTGTTAATAATGACTACAAAAATATTTCCCTCTGAAACAAGTCACCAATGCAGGATCAGTTTTTTTGAATAAATTCCAGTTACCACACACTGGTGGCAGACAGCGTAGTCCAATTTGGAGTGACAATTCCACCTGCTGCACAAATAATTTGCTTGTGCAGTCATACTTTGCCTGAAGCTGAAAGGTGAATAGGACACAATCAAGAAACAACAAAGGCTCCAAAACAATAAAGAGTTTGGAAAAATAGACAAATAGTAAAAAGTGCCAAAATATTGTAATGGATACATCAAAGACACATTTACTTAAAAAGTTGAAACTCTTCACTTGAAAATGTGTGTGAAATGTAGATCAATTATCCAATCATATGAAAAGCAAATTTCTGTTCATTTAAATATCCAATCATGTGAAAGTGCTTCTCGTGGTTACATAATTGAAGTAAATATTTATCTTGATTTTAGTCAAGATTCTTGACTGCTTTAATAACTAATCCTTGAGATCGGAAAAAAAGTCTTCCTAATATCGGTGGGTCTTCCTAAAAAGCAAAGAGAACATTGTTTGCTTTGACATTGCAGTCTATAGTTATAAATTTGTTTTAATACAATTGAGCAACCTTGTGAATGCTTGGGAAAAAACACTTAATTGGTTAGGTTGCTAGCTGCAAAATGATTCACACCAAAGTGATTTAAGTTATGGCAGCAGTAATAAGCTGAAGGACTGAAAAGTTGAAAACTTTTGAGAACATTACATAGCTAACTCAGAAAGTTACAAAGTACAGTATAGTACACAGAACAGCTTTTTAAATCATAATGCTAAGTGGCAAAGTTGCATTAGTGAAGAAGTGCTACTTTAGAAACCCAAGGTTATGCATTTAAAATGTTAGCCATTTTTTCAGTTGCAAGCATTACATAGAAACATAGAAGGGTGATGGTAGAAAAAGACCAAATGATCCATCAATTCACGCTTTATTTATTTAAATTTGTTCATAGTTCATAGCTATGTCTGTCAGCAAAGTCAATATGGTATTAAATGTCTTAAATGCGTAGCCCAATTCCACAATGCAATTTATGTGTGTAGAAAAATTGTACAGCGTAGTAAAAAATAGTACAGTACTAAAATTTTCTAAACAAATTATCAGACTTATATTACCAGTAAAATAGTCCTGTATGATGTGAATCCTAAACATCTTTTCGGGCAACAGTGAGACAATGCTTTGTACATGGGAATTAGTGAGCATAACAATTATGTGAACGGAGTGTTTATTGTGTTAAGAACCTTGGCGGCCTGGTAGAGTTTCTTTCCCAGAAGTTGCTGCTTGTAATGTTTAACCATAAATTAAAGTAAAAAACAGTGTTAGACAAGCAGAAGTGCATATCCAGAAAGATTTTTACAAACCAGTTTCATGAACATCTATTCACAAAGGACAAATTATATGTGAAATACAATGACTGTCAGAGTGACGTGTTTCATGGATAGTCTACACCATATCTTTAGGCTGCAGTCAACCTTTTAACCATAGTGCAATAAAGATCATAAGTCAAAGATGTTGTTGATGTAAAGCTTTTCAGCTTACAAACTAACCAACAATAGAATCCAAAACAGAGAAATCGGAAGCCTTTGACCAACCATATCACTCATGTGGCACAACCGCTCTGAACCATACACTCCAACATCAACTGCTAATGGCAATGTGCCTTCCTACCCATCATCAATGCTTTACCTAATTAACAATGCTAACTGAATTATCCTTCGCAAGATAATAATTCACTTTGCTAAGTGAACTTCTTATATACCTGCAATAATACAATCCCATACAATTGTGTTGTTAGAGGGGTCTAAAATACATAAAGCATTTGACTAGGATTTAGGAGAATCCTTCATCTCATCACAAGTAGAAATGCCCTTTGGTGGTTTTAATAGTTAAAATGAGTTTAAAGTTACCCTAGCTACCAAGTTGCAGATTTGATTTGCTTGGAGATCCCACAGAGGTACTTTAAATAGAAAAGGTCCACAACAAAATTGTAACTATTGGCTTGGAAATCCATGGAAGATTTCTCCCAGGGCAAATGTATAAGCCTGTGTTCTGTGTTGAAGCAACAAATTCATGAAGACTAATAATAAAGGATGTGTATTCCTGACATACCCCTCACATACCTTAAGTTACCGCTGACATACCTTAAGATTCCTGAAACTAAATTACTGCTCTCAGATTTCCTCACAGAGGTTTGTAATTCAGTAGCCTATTTTAAACTATCATTTTTTATTCCTTCAAGGGCAGTAATATTGATTACCCATTCCTTGATGTCTGCAGTAAGCTATACTATGTCCCTGATTTGCACAATAAACTGATCAGTGATGCTTTTGGACATCTGGTCATTCTGTTAGGCTCTTCAAGTTGAAATGTTATCTATAGTATGCAATGGCAAAGAATACCCAGACCTTCCAAAGTGGGACCACAAGCTGATTCATCAACCTCAAAGTAACTGAAACTTTTGATAAGGGGTCCTCCATAGTTGTCAATTCACCTCTATTCTATTTTCCCCATACTGAATAACAGTTCAGACATGTTGCTTATACCATAGGGTAGTATTATTACAGCAAACAAATCTGGCCAAATAATACAAATAAAAAAAAAATCATCCCACCTGAAACATTCAAGAAAGGATAGCATGTGAAGTTCCTTGCTGTGGAGATACTTCTTTGAAAACATTTTAGCAGTGAGTGAGTTTGGAATCCTCTTCATAAAAACTCTCATCTACAATAGTGTTTCCCAATCAGGGTTCTACAGAACCCTATTCTTCCTTCAGAGGTTGCTGGGGGTTCTTTGGGCAATGAGCAGTTTGTGAAACTCAGGTCAGTTTAACAGATCTATTCGCTATCTGTAAGCTTGGCAGCCTTCACACTGGCCAGCAATGTAAGAGGCATTCTTCCTACTGACCACCACACTAATTTACTGTGTGCTATGGATATATTAATTATAGCAGGGCTTCCCAGAAGACCTGAAAGCTATTTTAAGGGGTTCCCCATGTTAAAAAGATTGATAAACTGCTCTAGAAAATAAGCTGCCCATTGCTGGGCTTTCCTAAATTCCCTGGTGCCCAGAAGAAGGTGTTGGCATGATTGGCTAATCAATGATAACTATTTTTACCCGTCTAGCAGCACATCTATTTAACATTCCAAAATGCAAAAGTTAGATGATTATACTTCTCCAACATTAGTAGTCAAATGTCAGAATGTCACTGGTATTCATTGCAAAAAAAAATCACTCCCTTTTAAGCTGATTGCTCATTCTCCATTTTGTTTCTCTATTTTTATATAGTAGCTAGGGATTAGAATTATTGTAGTCCAAAAACAATGCCCTTGAATTAGCCAAGAAGTATTTCAGAAACTATACTTGCATATTTCATTAACAATGACATTGCAAAATGTACTTAATTCAAAATGTTATTTATATTGCCATTATGACAAGTTCAGGCTTATGCATTTCTTTAGCATCAATTAAGAACTAAAATATTAAAAACAAAGTGAATGAACCTATTATAGAAAATATGATGATACAGGTCAAAGTACAATTTTATAAATTATCTTTAGAAAGTTTAGACAACCCCAGGCTGACTGTTTTTTGCAGATTTTGCAACTGCCAAGTTACCTTTAAAATGCATTTTATATTACATATTAGCCTTCTATTTTTCAGTTAATTACTGTAATTTACATATTACTCTGTGAAGAGATGGAGCATGTGCACAGAGGCCAATAACACACCTGGTTGGACTAGTGCCAACACAAAGCACTCATGGTTCAGCATGGTTTATCGGGGCAATCAAACATGTTAAATCTTTCTTATAGATATAATATTAAAACAACTGGAAATAGAAAGGATGCACCACTCTCTTACTAGGCTACATGCCAATGAAAAGATACCATTGTTTAAGTGTTATAACACAGATTGAAAGAAAGATTTCCGCAAGCAGCTGGGAAAAAATGGAACCTTTCCAAGGCCACACATACCATACCTGTTTGCTGAAATCTCTAACTTTAATTGTAATTTATCTGATAAATATCTAACCACCATAAAAATCATAAGGGGCCACCAATTAGCTTACAAATTGGGGTTCCTGGTATGCCTGGAATTTACATTTCTTTTACGGCACAGAAAATGTCATAGGTCTGTGGTCTTATAGCTAGCAGACCTGCTCATTAAAATTAGCTTTAAGCTGTATTTTTTTTATTTATTTTTTTAAGGAAACTTTGGTCAAGCAGCGCTACACGACAAAATTATTTGTCATTAATGTTGAATAATTGCTGTTTGTCAAAATTAGATACTCATGCATACTGTTACTGACACCAAACAGAACTAACCAAAGCTGTGTTATGCTCTGAGCGCAGCTGTTATGCAGTTCTTTTATAAGGAGGATTTTGTCAAATTTGTTGAACACTGGGAGGAGGGCAGGAAGCTCCTGCATCCAGTACTGCAAGTCAGGGGGTGTTCATGAGCCATCAGTCCTTCATAACTGTTTCTTTTTCTCTGACAGTCTGTGACAGTTCCTTCCCCAGTACTACTGGTTTGAGAAGCAAATGTTGGCCAGATTACCCAGAAGAGAGAAAACTCTCTCTGAGTTCACAACAGTGAGCCAAAGACTTTTAATATAGAGCGGGTGGTAAATAATATTTTTTTTTTGCTTAAAGCATTGTCCCCATGTTTCAACAGGGCATGGTGTATGTATCACTATTAAATCTTTAAAGTTTATTTTATTTAGTATAGCAATACTGACCTTATATTGTGCTTTAATCCATTTCAT
Organism: Pyxicephalus adspersus; assembly: GCF_032062135.1. Lineage (NCBI taxonomy): Eukaryota > Metazoa > Chordata > Amphibia > Anura > Pyxicephalidae > Pyxicephalus > Pyxicephalus adspersus. The sequence continues at coordinate 58,320,380 of NC_092858.1, forward strand.
ATGCTGCAATTAAACCCCGGAACCTTTATTTAGCATATTGTTACTGTCTCCATGTTTTGCCATAGTACACTATGCCACACCCTTATTTTTTTTTCATTGACTCTGTTATCTGCCTAATATTGGTATTTATTTAAGTCACGTGTGATTTATTTTATGATTATGACTGAAAATGGTTTTAACAAAGACATGTACTAAACCTGGTGGCAGAATTGGTTGACATAATTCTCTTGATTGTAACTAACTCATCAGAATGTTTTCCACAATCTATAAAAGTTCAAGTTATTGATGTCTTGCAATTTACAGCAATTCAGGTTGAATTAAAGTTTGCGTGAGTCAGCCTGGATACAAGCCTATGTGATCAGAAATAAAAGAAATGTTACTTTTACAGTTGATAATATACCAGATATACATATCTAAATTATTGATTCTGTAAAAAAGTACAGATCATCTCCACATGAACAAGTGGGCAAGTTATTGAACATTCACATAAGAGCTAAAAAGCTCCTTTGAGAAACCACTTCATTTGAAAAATGGAGAGAGTTTCAGGTGCTACCCTAAGAAGTGTTTAATAATAATGTAATAATACAGACTTACCAAAAAAGCACCATTTTTTAAAAGAAATATTAGTTAAATCTATTTTTCTATGTACTCAAGGGATTATAAAATCATCAATGTCTTCTTATTAAGTCTATTTACTTTAAAATTTATAGTAAAATATCAAATGTTTCAAACATCTGCTAAGTGATATATTTTATCTTAAGCAGTAGGAATAGTAGTATACTGCACACTTTAATATTTACTCAGTTTCACATATTTTTCAAAAGATAATGTTCTATAATTATTATTTGCCTTAGATGAATAATCAGAATGTTCCCTATGCTATAAGAAGGAAATTCAGTACAACCTAAACCACAGTTCATAATGCAGTTCCCACTAGCCTGTTTTAATCTGTGCTCTATTTTGGATTTTTTTTTCCTTGTAGAAGAATCAATACTCTATTGAGTATAACAGTAAGTAATAAGCTCCTTTGAGAAAAAACCTCTTCAACTGCAAATTACATGTAGTTGCAATATGTTTTTCAGTTTCTATTGCACTCAAATAATGTGTTTATATTTTGCTGATTGCATCACACCAGGTGGAAAGCTGTTTCAGAATAAAACACATTTAATGTTCAGCAACACTGTATATATTTAGAATTAAAACTACTAAGCAATTGGAAACCAGTGTATTAGAAATGCTGTAAAAATATAACATTTCTGTATTTTTAATTTTTAATATGGTGGATTAGAATATAGAAGGATTTATATTGCAATATCCTGGTATATGTGTGATAACCAAAAAAGGACCAAAAATGTAATTAAGGTATTTTCCTCTCTAAGTAAAAAAGCTACAACTGCTATTAATACGGCATTCTGGTAATTTATGGATTTATTTACAGTATAAAGCAGCAATTGTAACAGTGATTGTGGTGAAACATTCCCTACAATTTAAAACGTTTTTTACCAATAAAATTCAGCTGCAGTGAATGTCTGATCAATGTTGCATTCACTGCTTTTTAAATACATTGAAATATATTGTGTATTAATTATTATATGTAGTAATGAGTGAATCTGCCTGGGTTTAGTTTGCAGTGTTTGCTGTTCACCCCATTCAAGGCTGTGGAGGGTAGGGGGGGGGGAAACTTTCCAAAAATACCAGGGACTTTATATTCATACAAATAACTTTCTGAGAACAAAGCAACTTTGGTGGGTGATATGTGTTTTATTTATTTTTATAAGTGTATATTGCTCTTTTGTGTGATTTATTATATAGTATTTTTAGTAATTAATGTCATTTGTTTGTGACATAGGTCTGATTTGCCCTATTTTGCTCCTGAAGAAGCAGACATTATGGTCTGCGAAACGCATTAAGTCTGTTGTTTAGGAAATATGTGAGAAATTGAGACTACCAAATGATTGATGTTTTTTAATATGCACTATTGTTTTGTGTTAATGTTTTTATTCTTTTTTTTGTATATGGATTGAATTAGAGATGTTGAATGTTTTTTTTGTTTTTTTTTTTTAAAGTTCACTGTCTATCTCAAGATGCACAAGCCAAAAGAGAAGAATAAAATAAGCAAAGAAGATTAAGAAAAGCTTTTTACCAAGAAACTGTAAACAAGATTATAGATGACAGACACAGAAAAAAACAAAAACATTTGCTTCCAAAATGTTTTGTTTGTTTTTGTGTTCCCTAAAAAAAAAATGTGTCTAACCCCACGGGGTCGAACAGAGAGGGGGGATATGTGACAGAGTGTTAGAATGGCTCCAGGGAAAAGAAAGTGTTAATTGATGTATAGGTTTTTAGGGAGAAACCAGATTCTTTAGAGCCCTGGAGCCGGGCAAGGGAGTAAAATGATGGGTTCCTTGGCCCAACCAAACCCTGATTTGGGATTTATCCACCTGCACTCAGGTGCAAAAAGGCTGAGGGAATTGATCAAAAGCAAAAGGGTGAGGAAAGTGATCAGCAAGAGGCTGAGAGAGAGCCAGAGTGGATTCCAGGCTGAGAGAAAGCCTGAGAGAGTCCCAGGCTGCGAGAGAGACAGAGTGGATTGCAGGCTGAGAGAGAGCCAGAGTGGATTCCAGGCTGGGAGAGCCAGAGGGCTCCAGGAAAGCCAGCAGCCAAACAGTACTACAAAACTGTGAGTGGAACAGTACTGATATAGTGAATGTATTATTTTAGAGAGGGCACCTAAGTGAGGTAGCCTTAGGCCCAGCGAGGCTACTGTGTATTGTTTTTGTTGTGAAGCTGTGGAGTGTGCTGTAATGCTTGCCTCAACAAATAAAAGCTGCTATTATTTTGGACTTTTGGAGTCTGCTGCCTCTAATCCGCCCTGTAAGCACCCCGTTACCATGAGCAACCCCAGTGATCTACCACAATATATATTAAACCAATTCTAAGATTCTAAGTTCTCTTGTATATCCAGGTATCTAAGTGGCAAGTTAGGGGTTAGCCATACCATGTGTTGTGTTAAATGTTTCTTCTTTATGGTACTCTCCTGATATACCTTGAAAATAGGACTTGTGGGTACACCACAGTGTAAAGACTTTGATCTTGGACTCTAAGATAAAGGCCCTGATTCATCAATGAAATCCGTGGTCGCTGGACGCGCGTACTTTCGCGCTTCCAGCGAGCAGGTTTACCGCGGTCCGGAGTCGAGTGCGCTCGTACACTCGCCCCCTCACTGCCAGCCGGATTCCTGCCTTGATAATAATGAGCAATAGGGGGCGCGAATCTGCCAATTAAGGCGATTAGATTTCAGCTGCACGATCAAGGAATAATTTGTTTATTGCATCAAGGGTTTTTTCCTTTGTCAGGATCCTTCATGTAAACAAAATAAAAAAAAATCAATTTCACTAAATTATAAAATGCTGTGGTGAAAATTATGACTTTTGTGTTGTTTATGGTCGGCTTTGACATTGGTATAATATAAGATTATATAACAATAATTAGTGCCAAAACTGAAATCATACACACACTAAAACCCGACTGTCAGATCTCAGTCACAGAACATCACACTAACAGCCAGCCCTTTCCTCTCCCTCCTCTATTTAGGGCTTATCTCTCAGGCTTCTTATCTGTAGCTAAACAGACAATACAAACAGGCATTCCAGACATAAAAGGACTATTCAGTTAAGGTGCGTACACACTTCCAATTTTTATCGTTCCAATCGAACGATGAACGATTGATTGGGCAAAAAATCGTTCGTAAAAAAGTAGCCAACGACGCCGACGAACGAGGAAAGTCACTGGAAACGAACGACCGGACCGGCGGATCGGATTGGACGACGATCGTTGAACATCGTTCGTGTGTATGACAACCTTGAAGGGAAAAAAGTCCATGGGGACATGTGGAATGTCATTGATGAGGAATGCCTGGATGCCTATATTGGTGTTTTTCTTCCTGCAGGAGTGTACAGATCCTGTAATGAGGCCACTCTTAGTCTCTGGGAAGTGTCATCAGGCAGAACAATTTTCCGGTCAACAATGTTACTTCCAATCTGAGTCCTCAGATTTGACAACGGAGATACTAGAGCACAAGCTGACCAGCCTCCTCCTATAAGGGATGTCTGGGAGAGATGGGTGCAGCTCCTTCCACTGATGTTTCACCCTGGGCCTCAGGTGGCAGTAGATAAACATTTTGTCCCTTTCCATGGAAAAAGACCCTTCTGGCAATACATGCCCAGTAAACCAGGCAAATACAAACTACAAAAATGTGGGCAGCCTGTGATGCAAAAACAAGCTATGCGTGGAATCTACAGATTTACACAGGCAAACCTACAAGTGGCATCCCAGAGAAAAACCAAGGAAAACGTGTGGTCCTTGATATGACTACTGGACTGTGGGGTCAGAATATCATGTGTGGCAATTTTTTTACCAGCTATGACCTTGGACAAGAACTTCTTAAGAGGAAACTTACCATGGTAGGAAAAATGAGAAAAAATAAACCTGAGCTTCCAACTGAAATTTTGCAGGTGAAAGGCAGGGCTCCACTTTCTTCAAAATTTGCATTTACAGACACCACTGTTGTTTCATATTGTCCAAAAAGAAAGTGGAGTGTGATAATTATGTCCTCTCTGCACAAAGATGCAGCTGTGTCATCAAGAACTGACAAAAAGCCCTACTTATCCTGGATTACAAAAAAACAAAGGAGTGGACAACCTGGACAAGCTGACTGCCACCTACACTTGTCAATGAATGACAGAAGATGGCCAATGGTTGTGTTTTATAACATCTTAGACGTGTCTGCGTACAATGCATTTGTGCTGTGGACCCACATCCACCTGGGGTAGAACCAAAAATAACAAGCAGAGAATAATTCATGAGCAGCTAGGAAATTCCTTTGTCAAGGCGCACATTGAGCAGAAATAAGAAGAAATAAAAAACAAATATTTAAGAGATGTGTTTTAATACACCTCAGTAATAGTCTGGTAACATACCCATCTATTATTTACTTATATAATTCTCTTGAGGTTCATTTACCATTTTTTTAATTAAAAAACGAGAGGTATGCTATCAAAGAAAGGCCAAGGGGGTCACACCAAAAATACTGAAACCAATCTTTTCATCGATAAGGAAGCTTAACAAAGTAACCAAGAGGTAGGAAACAAATTGGATGAAAAATATATGTTTTGAAGGTATTTTATGGCTGATTTACGACACAGGCCAAAACCGACCCGTTAACATCATGGATGGTAACAATAAGCTAAGTATATAGGATGGTTAAATAAATAGATCCTTGTGAATGAATTGGGGTAATTTTTCTGCATAAAAATTAGCCTCAACCTTACACATGAGATTTGAAATTACAGTGTAAACATTTGTGTCTTCTTAAGAAGCGTTTCCTTTTTTGGGTACTGTATGAAACAAAAGTCTAAAAACCAAGTTTAAAATAGATATGTTAGTGTTAGTTAGCTAGAAATGTCTGGGAGTTGAAATGTTTTGTCAAATTTCAAAGCAGGAAGGGTTTAGAACTGAAACATAACCAGAAAAATGCAGCATTTAAAACAAGTAAACTACAAAAAGGTCCTGTAGGCACTGTACCACTGCCTTCTCTGAGAAGGAATTGGTTGAACATTGAGCACAGAATACCAATAATCAAATATTTCCTTATTCAAAATGTGAAAGAAAGTTTTTTTTTTCAGCCCACTAAGGGCCTATGTAGCTCAAATCTAAATTGCATAGTTTGAAAGATAAGAGTACAACACTTCCTTAAAAAAATCAAATTGTTGTCTTTATTTGCAACATAAGATCACATAATCAGCACACATCGTGTTTCAAGGGCTCCCCAGGTACCCCTTTATTAAGGCTAGAAAACATATATATGAAAGTCACCTTTTACTGATATGCTCTGTGGTCTGCTTTGATGCAGGTAAGAGTTTGAACATTTTCTCACTTATTAGCAGATAATTTTTTAGAGATTCAGATAAACCTAGGAAAAATGTCCTGTAAACTATTTTTCTTTTGCCCATGCACTTACAGTTCACGATTTTCCATGTTCATGGCTCTTGTTTGTTCAATACTTCTGCAAAACTCTAGTCGGGTGATGCACCCTAAATACATCAGTCAAGAGACAAGTGGACAGCATTCTTGGTTTGTGGGAACACTAAGGTTTGCCCATAATGGCCTATCTTCTCCAGTTTTGAAGAACGTTAGTAAATCATGGCTTATGTCTTTACAGACATTCATTATATAGGGGAGATTTGTGTTACATATTTATAAAGAACATTTAAAGAATTAATTAATGACAACTTAGGCAAACATACTTTGTGGACTTAAGGGAACCTGGGATAGCTTTCAACTGAATGCTGGATGGGAGATTCCTCAAAACTAAATGCAATGCACTAGATTACACTCAACAACACAATGCATTAGCTTTATAGACTCAGAGTTTGGACTCAGTATAGTGGATACCTTTACGGTATGCTAACAGACAAGGTGGGCAGAAGGAACTTCACAGCTGTTGATATCTGTAGAATGGAATTACCTGTATATTTGCTGCAAGGTGCTGGAATAGGCTCATGGAAGATTTTCAGAATCATACTGATGTATTAATAAAAGAACAAAAAAATTTTTAGGTCCCATTAAATTGAAGTTTACTAATATTTTCTTGATTTTAGGTATCATTTGCAGTTCATAATATTTATTTGTGAATATAAAATCAGTTTTATTAAGCCCATAAAACTTTTCCTCTGTTAACATACTATTTATACATTTTTGCTTAGATTTTCACACACAATTTACACAACTTTTTTCCATAATTAGCACATCTTTACAATTGATCGCAATTAGAAAACTATGTGAATCTTGTGTACAAACATTTTTTAAACAAATCACTTACTTTATAAAATCCAAGATCAAATAAAATATTACTTTTTAAAAGTTACTTTTCCTTCTGATCTTGTGGGATATTTATCTGTACAATGTGAAACATTTATATTTAGTAGTAGTATAAATTAATTTTATTAAAGAAAAAAGAGCATTGTATTATTATATATAATCCTGTATACGCATTGGACATACCATATAAAGAAGTTCAACCTTTTAGTTACAAGACAATACTTTTCATACATTAAAAAAACAGGACTTAATATTTGGGCATACTGCTCCTTCCATTTGAGTGTCTATTGGCTGTTTAGTAAAGTAGGAATAACTTTTTTAGGATTTTGAAAAATAATACTAGTAGTGGGAAAATATCATCAGAAGTAGTAATGTATGTAGATAGGCAATTCTAAAATGCTTCCCCAATTACTGCATCTTTCTGCAAAAAATATTTCCTGTAAGCCCCCACTTCCATCCTTTTCTATTTCCTCTCCTGTTCAGTAGGATGCTGAAATTAGCTATGTCTTGGGTTGGCAAATTGCTGTATTTTTTCACAGAGGTCAGCTAAATCTGACTGCAAGGAATAATGCAAAATGTGTTTTCAAAAAAGCTGTAACAGTGAAACTGTGGTATTGACTAACATTAAAGTCTTTAAAAATGCATCTAAATAAGGCTTTCAATTTGTATTTCACTAGGGCTACAGTTTCCACTAATCATTTTTGTACCCCACAATAAATCTCCCTTAAGTGTCACTTTGTTTTCACATAATTTGCCATTTCTCTCATTTTCACTTGTTATAAACTTTATACAAGAGAGATAAATTATACAAGTAGTGAGCTAGACTATTATAATTACAACAAAGAAACATTAATTGGTATTGTCATATGTCTTTGTACATTTACAAGTCTTCTGTTATTTTTAAATACAGCATAGCATTAAATACACTTACTTGTCAGGTTGAATTTATTAAACAATACATTAAGTGTATTCATATTTATTAAACTTTAGTCAGGTAGAGTTGTAGCTTTGACTCAATTATGTTATACCAAACTTAATGCTTTTAGAGGTAAAAAAAAAAAGTGTTTGTGCAGAAGGATCAAGATTTTATTTTCCAAATGACAATATTCACATCTATTACCAACTTATTTTTTTCATAACATATGCACAAATTATATTTTTATAATTATATTATTACATATGTACAAATTATATTTTCAAGTTGAGAGTTTACAAAGTATAAGTATTTAAAGGTGTATTTTCTTTGTACAAATGTAAGGAATCTATGATAGAACTCAATTTGTACTTTTAATATTTACTACTCCTGTTTTATGGGATATTTACATAATACTAACATGGGAAAAACCTAAAATATTATTGATGCAGTGAAGAACCATATGCATTTGAAAAATATTAATACCAAAATATAAACCAGCAATAGCTAATAAAACAGACTCATGTTTCACCTCCTTGCGCCTTGAAATCTAAAGCATGTTTTTTTAGACTCAATCCCTTCTATGCCCCAGTATTAAACAGGGCCACTTATAGTGGTTGTTAATATACAGTGGGAAGAATACAAGCATGTACTTTCAACTAGGGCTATGGTTAATAATTTCATAGCAAAGCACTCACATTTTTTAGGTTTTCTGGGCTTTTTACACCATATGAAATATCAAATCTCTATATTTTAATAATACAGTTTTAATTCCCTTGGCCTTTGCGTCCAGCCATATAAGTATGTTTTTATTTTTAGATATATTAATTCTTTGAGAATAGACATGCAAATAAGTTAAGGTATACAGTAGAGTTTCCACTTTAGTTGATTTATTCACCAAATCTTTATAATTTTTTGCTGAAAATGTAAATAAAGATATGTTTTCTTTGAAACTACTAGCCTTAAAATAGAAGTCAATGTTCAGTGAGATCACCCATAATACCTTACACTTTTGTGTTCACTGCTTTTCATTCTCTTACAGTGTTCAACTTTAAGCACATTCATTTATGTGAAGTTACATCTAAGAAAACTCTGAAATCTTTATTATCACCATGTGTATTTTCCAGTACAGACTCAAAACTATCAGAGTCTTCACAAATATCATTCAGAACTGGACTGAAATTGTGCTTCTGTGTGTGCACAGTATGTAGCAGCTGCCAAGAAGCTGCTCCTGCACAATGGGCATGCCTGGCCCCACCATTCACCACCAGCGAGATAAGTGACAGTAAGAGAGAGGATACAGGAGGGTTGATCAAGTGAGGTGACAAGAAGAGCAGGCAAGGTAACTATAAACTTTTTCCAGCATGGCCTCATCTATCACACGAAGCGGTGTCTCATTCCATTCTCCATTTACTACCTGTTGGCTTGGTAGTAACGCTGTTGATGCCGAGTACATGGCCACCCCCTTTAAAAGGGAGTTTTGGCCCATTAAGCATCCCGTGCCTAACACCATGCACCTTCTGGGGTAATAAATAACCAGATGGTAACAAAGGGAACAAGTTCTGACTCCTTTCTCAGTGTGGGTTTTGCAAGGTTCCTGCCATTTTTTCTGGATTTTACTGCACTATAACTTGTATTTTAAGCTCTTTTCCTTATCCTCCAATCCCCGACATAATAAACTTGAACAATCATACCTCTTACACATATCTTCAGAACTCTGCTTGCAGAATATACTGATTGTCCTGGTAGACCTAATACTCACATTGTATATATGAATATATATTTGTATTTTTTTTACTTTTTTAACATTTTAATGTATTTTTGACTTAATAAGTGGAAAGTCATTATAAATATAAAAACTTTATAGTTACAGTTAGAGAAAGACATGTTTATTGGCTAAACTATGTGTCACTTTGCGGCTTGCTGAGGTGAGAACCTTTCTGCATGTAGAGGGGGACAAATCTAAAGATTTAGTTAAAAACTTTTTCACTTTGTTTGAAGTTCTAGTTTTTATGTTTTTTAGCTAATCTGATTTATTAACATATTGTTTACATGCTCTAGGATAGGATCAACAAAGAGATGTGTCAGTATGGGCTACTTTACATCGTACATTTGTTTCTATAGGTGTTCCCATACATAGGGGTCGTAAGTTCAAATGTTGGTACTCAAATGTGAGGGCTGGGAAACCAAAAATATGCTGTGTGTATTGCTAATTTTTATTTTTTGGGGAAATGAAAAAAAGATTTATTATGCTACATTAAATTCCTTACTGTTTGTAGATCAAACCAAAGCATCATTTCTGTACTGTAAAAAGATTATCTCCACAATAGAATTAGGCCCTTTTGCCCAGACAAAGTTCTTTATTTTTTTGGGTAGATGCTTGTTATTTTCATGACTCTTTTTAGGGTACCCATGAGATAAAAAAAAGATTTGTAATTATTGTAAATTATTAGATGTTAGCCGTACTTGTGCTTGCCTTTGGTTGTTATTCCCCTGTGGCTCTTGGAGGCATTTGTGGTCACATCATTTAGGCTTTTATCTGTGGATCTCTCTGTGTGAATCATTTAAGGATTATTTTTCACTCTCCATGCCCTGAAAAAGCAGAGTAGTATGAAAGGACACAACATTGCCCTTTACCACAAAATATTTTACAAATGTAAAACATATATTAAATTTTCATGATGTATTAATTGATATGTGTAATAATAATAGTGAATGTCATGGTTTTGAGTTACATTGTCAAATCCCCCTTATAAACAATACTTGCAAGGATTTATTTTTAGTTAGAAGAGAATTATTTTATGTATTGGGTTACCTAGTGTTTTGATCTATTTTAGGTGCAATTAAAGTCCCATTTGAAAGCTAGGATTTATTTTTCCAGAGAAGTGTTGAGAATTTAGGTTCTGTTAAAGAAAAATTTCCCAAGAGTACAGATTTTATAAAGTACATTTTACTTATATTGTTGTATTGTGTTACATGTCAGGAATTTGTTCATGCAGCTTTTAAGTTAATAAAAGCTCTACTTTAGGCTATTAAAGTAGAACATTCCTATACATATAGAAAACAAATCTGGATGTGTACCTGTAGAAGAAACAGTGTTGTTCATTTGTAAATTATTTACAAATAATCTAGAACATATGCAGTTAAAGTGGACTTGTCAAACAGATAGTCAGATAGCCAAACAGGTAAAACAGGCTTTCTGGGGTGCAATAATATATAGATTCTGTCTTGACAGCAAAACACAGGGTCACTGACAAATACTGGCACCAAATGGTATGGCAAGAAAAATTGTACTGGGAATTGTGTAAAAGGGCTTTGTTTTTTTGTGGTTGACGAGTATAATGCACACTTTAGTTGTAAGTCTGTGGATATATTATTTACCTCAATTGCCTAATTCAGAAAACAATTCTGAGGCTGCAAGTGACCTACTTTTCTCTGGTTCCAAAGGGATCTGTTAGCGTTGTCTGCAAGACAGGTCAAACGACATTGCGTTTAAATGCATGCCTGGACTAGCAATGCATTTGAAAGGAAAAAATCTAAGTTCATAAACAAAACTCTACACAAAACCCAATAGCAGTACCTTTGCAGTAAAACTAGAACAGATCTACATTTTGTTGGTATTGACAATTGCTAGGTGGGCCTAGAGAGATTCATTGTGTAGAGGTAACATAAAAAGCATGGGAATTGCACAGCAGAGAGGTGTAAAAGCACTGTGAATTGATTGCAAAGGAAACAGCAGGTAGCTGTGCTGTGTAGTGACTAGAAGACAGAAGATGCAGGAGCAACTTTTATAAATGAATGTTTTGAAGCTAATGGAGCGTCACAAGAAAGTTTGAACATTGAAGTGTTACTTTTCACCCAGCATGAATTACATTTTCCTCCACTTGTTAACTTGAGGGAGATGACCCCTCCAGTTTTAATCCTAAAGTGTGGTGCATTCTAAAGTGTGAATTGTTAAGTGCACTCTGCAGGTGGCCCAGTTAATCTATACCTGCAATACATTTCGCTGGGCATCCTTTAGGATGTTTACCATTCATACTATTTATATGGACATTTTTATATAGGTCTTTTGGTAATGGTGATGTGCAGATTTTCCAGGAAAGAAGAGAACAGGCATAGAGTCTGTATCTAAACTTTATCAATTTAATAATTGTATACTGTGAACCAGCTATTCTAGATTGAATACCATAAATGTCTAGCTGAGGCCCCTAAGCAGTTGGAAAATCCTTACTGGGTTTTTCTGCAAATTTACAGCATAAAATAGGATTCTTCATTGGAATTTTCATTACATAAATACATACTGCAACCATTAACTTGGTATCAATATATTAGATATAGTCTTATTGTTACATAAATTACACTGTAAACCTTACATATACATTATTGTATGTCATGAAAGGCCTTGTATTCACCAGTTTTTAGAGTTCATGATTTAATCCGCAATAGAACTATACTTAACCTTCATTACAAGTATGATTCACATATGGATTTAAAGGTCTGGATTATCTCTGAATAGTTTTTGGTGAGCCATTTTTTTTATTTCTCAGGGAGTTATGTTAGTATTCAACAATACCAGGGTTATCTGGTCTTTTTAGTTATAGAAAGTGCCTAAAGTATATTCTGTTTAATTTATTATGATTTTAGCAGAGAACCTTTAACATCCCATTAAAAAAAGCTAGTGAAATTCTACAATCAATCTTTTAAACTCTAAGTTTGATTTTCAGAAAAATATATATTTTCTTTACAACGATGTTAAGAACAATTAGAGGACAGGACAGCTTGTAAGTTGCTCCGTATTACTAAATGGCAGTAAATGACAAACTGTCAGTCTGAAAACAATGCCAACTTGGCTAGAATATGAGAGCAAGCAGATTGGACTGCTTAAAACTTTACATAATAATGTCTCAATTGTGAGCAAACAATAATTCAAATTTGATATTTTTTATTGATGGACATTCACACCTGATATAACACTGAAAAGGGATCTACCATTGAAACATGTAGTTTTATCTTCTTGCAGAAAAGAAATATGAATTGGAAAAAGTTAATTAGGAAATGTTGATAAATTGATGAACTGAAGCAGCCAGGGAAATTTGTACAAATTACAAAATCATTTTCATTAGCAAGTCCTTGCTGCAATGAGTGAATATTACATTACATTAGCATGCAGTAAGAAAAGGCTTGTTAAGTAACAAAGTACATTGTATTCCTCTGTGGCTATGAAATGAATAAAGGGTTTTTGTGGATATACTTTTTATATGGATGTGGGATATGATAGATGTGCGAAGCAGTGGACGTAGCACAGCTGGGAATAAAACGGTATTAAAAATGTGCAATTCAGCACGTGTGGGTTGCTATAGAAAGAGATAATAGCATCAAGCCTGGTCAGTGATGAATGAATCATCACATAAATTCACTCTGATTGGCATACTTGGCATCCTCGGTCAGTACAGTAATTTTACAATTATTTGACATTTTAAATATGGTTGTTTTAAAAGTACTTTGAAAGGAAGTTTATTTTAACCTTTAAATAAATAAAAAAGAAAATTTGCCTTTTCTATTAAAGAATTTACTATTTAATACATACACTGAATTATCAGTCGTAAACTCTGTTATATCAGCTTCTAGAACAGTTCAAGGCATAAAATTCATACATTCATATATTTTACATTCCATTAGACTGAAAAACAGCCTGTGACACACACTTTTTTTTTAACAAATTTGCAATTTAATTGGTGAGTATGTGAATATAGTAAGCTCTACATGGGATTTGGAATTAAAACAACCCCTAGACTGTTCAAATAATTAGTAAATGCATCTGTTGCAGAATGAATCCAAATTTTACATTTGAGCTTGGTAAGCAGGCATAATGTAGTTTTCTAACATGATTATTAGATATCTAGGACCAAAAGGCTTAATTAAAAATATACATACAAAGTGCTAACCAGGTTTAAAATCATGGTACTCAGTATGATTTACATTTTTTACCCTAAAATAACTGTGGTAAGTAAAATTCTGATTGGTTGGTGCTGTTCACTTTTAAGTTGAGCTCAGTTACCTGTAACTGCATTATGAATAACCTCTAACCATACTCACCATTCCTTTGGTGACGTATATGAAGGAACATGCAGAAGGAAAAAGACTGATGTCCTATTAAATAAGATAAAATCTCATTAGCATTACTTTATAGTTGCATGCTACCAAAGCGTAACCTTTTTTTTTATAGGAAAAAACAGTGCCCCTCCCCAATTAATATATATAGTCATAATTTTAAGAAACTTTGTAACAGATTCATACCTTTCTCTTTTCTAAAGAAATGTCCATGTGTTCTAATATGACCTTTACAAAAAATTCTGCATGGGGGTGTCTGGTTTATAATAATTAGATGGTGCACTTCCTCTGCTTTAATGAGGAAAACTGCAGTGTCTTCATTCCTTTAGAGATATAGGCAGTCCCTGGGTTACAAACAAGATTTCTGTAGGTTTGTCCCTAAAGTGGACCTAAACTCAAACTTTTACTTTACATAAATGGATAGACAACCCTTTCTTCACAATTAAAAAAAAATCCAAAAACTGTTCTTTTTTTAACTGCCACACTTTAAAAAAAAAAGGGTGAAGCACCTCCCCTTTCTATCTTGATCACCATGGCTGTCTTGATCGCATATGTCATGCATACGGCTCTTGGCTGCTCCATCTGCGCATGACCGATCACGGGCACTGCCAGAAGGGAAATTTTCCTTCCCTGAGGGGAAAGAGATGCCGATCTCACGAATGTGCAGTGAGATCGGCACTCTTTTTTTACAGCGGGTTACGTCACCCCATCTCACGCCTGTGGAGTTCAAGACCAGAGAAAGGGAGAAAACAACTGAGGTCATTTTTCAGTTTAGTACCACTTTAAGTTGAATTTGTAAGTAGGTTGGAACATATACAGTTGTATATGTATATGTCTCCAACTTGGAGAGCTGTTTGTCTTGAAAAGGAGAGTCTTGTCCTGTTGGAAAGGATGGGGCTGGTATTGGAGACAGGGTCTGATTCTGCTGCTGGAGTCAGTTTGTAGGCATCAAAAGAGGTTTACACAGAGCTTTCTTTTCTCATCATAAATAGCCCTGCAGCTTTTTAGGTCTTTGGTAAACTTTGGTGGACCTCTCTGTATGTAACATTGCCATTCTTGCTTCAATGAGACAAAAACATCAGCCAACCCTTTCATAGAAAATGGTTTCAATATGGGAGTTTCTATGTATGTTTTCTTCCCTAAATGTTATCATCTATTTCTGCTCTAGATGTCCAAATGCAGTTGTTTATCAAAAGCAACCACAGCTTGCCTGGTTTCAGTGATTTCATCATTTGCAAACCCCAGAAATTGAATTGAGGGCACACTTTATTCCAAACTGCTCTCACATTTGTCTCTTTCATTTCATCCCAAGCTTCAGCAATATGTTTGATGGCATCATTAATGCTTTAATTCTTTAAAACCCCCTTAAGGTGATTATTATTATTATTATTAAACAGGATTTATATAGCGCCAACATATTACGCAGCGCTGTACATTAAATAGGGATTGCAAATGACAGACTAATACAGACAGTGATACAGGAGGTGAGGACCCTGCCCCGAAAAGCTTACAATCTAGTAGGTTGGGGAATTTCACACACAATAGGATGGGAGATATGTAGTGTGGGAAGTAGTGATGGTTTCAATTGACAGAAGAAGACGGGTAGGCAAGTTTGAAAAAATGGGTTTTGAGCTCTCTTTTAAATGAGCAGAAAGTAGAAGCAAGCCGAATAGGATGAGGAAGACCATTCCAGAGAGTTGGAGCAGCTCTAGAGAAGTCTTGTATCCATGCGTGTGATGAGGTTATGAGTGAGGAAGTCATTAGTAGGTCATTGGAGGAGCGGAGAGAGCGGCAGGGGGAGTATTTTTTACCCATGTCAGAAATGTAAGTGGGACAATAACTGTGTAGGGATTTGAAGGCAAAGCACAGGAGCTTAAATTTGATTCTAAGGTGAAATGGAAGCCAATGGAGAGAACTACAAAGAGATGCAGCGGAGGAGGAGCGGAGGGAAGGATGGATGAGTCTGGCTGCAGCATTCATGATAGACTGTAGAGGAGAGAGTCGAGTCAGAGAGGGGGATGTTACAGTAGTCCAGACGAGAGATGATAAGAGCATGTACAAGGAGTTTGGTGGTCTCAGGGGACAGGTAGGGGCGGATTTTGGAGATGTTGTGTAGGTGAAAGTGACAGGACCTGGAAATGTTCTGAATATGGGTGATATCATCATTATGGGGGGCCCTGACAACTTGTGAGAATGTTCTCTGTAAATAATAGCCCTTCAAGGAGGCTATGACTCTCTGATACATTGGCTGAAGTAGTGATGTGGTGTTGGGACATAGAAATACCACCTTTACATTGGAGTGCATATTATCTAAGGTTTGGGTGTTTGTAACCCAAGCATTTCCCTCTAAATAACTCAAGCATTTCCCTCTAAATAACAGGATGGTTTGGTCACGCTAGTTAATGCCTCTGATTCAGGGATAGATGCACTAGCAAAGGTTTGAGCTTGAAATCCTCAGATTCATTACCTCTGAATAATAAAGTCAGCATATCCTTTAATGCCTTATGTTCTGGTGCACATTTATCCTTTTTAAAAATGTAGTTCCTCTAAAGCATTTTTTTCCAAAACAAGCCACTTCCACATACAATAAAAATGGTGTGGTGTGCCAAATAGCCTCTCTCATCAATAATTTCTTGAAATATTTTGGGAAGGTCACTTGCACTACAACAAAAAGCCAACTTTCTGTAATGAACTGTACTGCATAGTATCAGACCCAGAAGAAAAGGCAGGCACCCCTGGCTGACATGGTTATAACAAGCTACGGTTATAACAAGATCCAAATTTCTGTAATGTATAGTACAGTAGTCTCTGTGAAAACCGGCACTCCTTATCGACAGTGCTTTTCTAGGAGCAGCAGACTTTCTGACTGTATGGAAAGCCGTGCTGTACACTTTGGCTGTAGCCCACTGATCCCCAGGTGTACAGCTTCTGTTTGTAAGTATGAGTTGTATAAATGTCAGTATTAGTACTCATTTGGAAAAATATTACAACATTGGAGTTATATGGTATGGTATTGAAATGTGTGGCTTAAATTGTTTCTAAATGACTACTGATACTGAATCTATTATAATGTAAGTTTGTTAAGCTATGTTAAGAGGTTAACACTGTAACAAAAATGCTTAGTACTTATATATCCTTTTATGTATATATTAGTACATGAAGGCATATGGGCGAAACACGTCCGGATAGAGGTAAATGTATCCTATTAAAATCCATGTTTACAATGCTCAACCAAGATGTCATGATACTTGATGTGATGATCCTGCAAGATTGAACTATTACTCTTTATTATAGAACAGTTGTTTTTCTGTCTAGTTAGAGACTGCCTTATATGGTGTCCAATGTTATTTTAAACCTTCACCATGAGATTGCCAAAAAAAAAAAATGTTTCCTCTTGTGTTTCTTCTCTTAAAATGCCATTCACTTGAGCTTCTGGCAATAAGTATCTTGTAAAGTCTAATGGCACCTCCCCCCAATTACTCTATTGTATGTAAGTCAGATGTTTGTAACTTGGGTACTGCCTTTGGAACTTGTAGAAGTTTCTTACCGAAACTTACCAAAATTTGTTGCATTCAGTTGTTCAGTCTAATAATACTAGCTCATTAGTGTTTCCTATCTTAAAACAAGGTCTGAAAAAAATGTGATTTGTGCTGATTCTGGGAAATCAGTAAGCCAATCACACATCAGGAAACAACATTTCAAGCTGCAACAGTTTACAGAATGCTTCCAGGGTGCTTTATTGAATTTAACATTTTATAAAATTATAGCTGCTGCAAATTGAAATTAAAAAGGTGATTTCAATTACATAAACCCCCCTGGCGGTATTCCCGTGTGTGGCTGGGGGTAAAATTTCTTTACAGAAAGTGCTAACCCTGAGCCACACTTGGGGTGGAATTGAGGACTTACCTGGTCCTCACGAGCCTGTGGCGTCCTCCAGAGATGCGGGCCCAGCATCTAGGTCCACTTGTTGATGCCTGGCCAGCATTGGTGTCCCATTGACAATGCCCAGCTTCTGCTTCCCCTAGCCTCGTATCCCGGCGTGTGAGTGTTGGAGATGCAAAGCTAGGGGATGCAGATGCAGACTGGGTTTACAATGTGTGTGCAGGCAGTGCACCAGTGGGAAATTTAAAATTAGAAGTATTTTTAAATGTCAAATGTACTAATTTGACATTTTAAAATACAAAATAATCATACCACCAGGGAGGTAAATCCCAAAATGACCTGTGTACTGATTATATTTGCGATACATTTTTTTGGTGAAGCAAAAATGAAATTGCCTTTTAAGGCAGTATCTCTCAAATCTGTTCTAGTGTTTCAAAAACAAAGTATTTTAGGGTTTCAAATTCACCTTTTAAAGCAACTCTTTTGTTGCTCACAACACCAAATACTATTTTGATGAGAGATCACCCAGGAAAGTTATCTTTAAAAACTGAAGAATGTTGATCTCCTGCTGTGCCAACCCTTGCATCACAAGACTCGGTAAATTACTTTAGTAGAGCTTTCAAGAGACAGAAGAAAGAAGCTAGGAAGCCAAAAGTTTATATTTGCACTCTGTCATTTACATGCACTTGAACACAAAATGCAGCAAAGGCTACACTTGATCTGCTTTGACTGCAATGTAAATACATCTCAACAGGACCTACTGTGTAAAGTACAAATAACATGCAAACAAAAGCAAATCCAGTCAAATGCAGCCTCGTGCAGATCTGTCATTCGCATTCCACCAATGAAGTAAATGGAAATATAACCTAAGTCACAGACACACAGCAAACAATGGCAATACACAAAAGTCATTACATTTTCACAAATTTAAATTTATCAGAGTATTAACTCCCTCTTTTTTTTGTTCTGTGTTCTTTGTGCTTCGTCTTGCTGGGGAGATTTTACTTCACTTACTGTATTCATTGACTTCCTGTTCTAGAGATACAGCAAAAAATGAAAAGAAATCTTTTCAAATTCTATAGGGATTTGTTGAGATCTGTATTCTCACCAGAACCTATGAACACAGATCTCCTTCTCATTCTGGTGACAAATTTAAAGTTGTGGAGTTCCAGTCATTTCTGTCTGTGACAGTGGTTACTAAGACAAATAAAGGTTCAGTCAAACTGATATGGACACATGCTTTGTTCATCTCTAACAGAAATGTAACCCACTCCTATGCTATTTTTATTCTTGACTGCAATTTTACATCATTGCACATATTATATTGAGAATAAGGAACAGCAATATTGACCAAGATGAATGGAACCTGTCAACACGCTTAGAAGAACTTGGAAATAAATTGCAACTGCATGATGCAGCTCATCACCTCTGAACTAACCTTAATATCCCAGTCTTCAAAACTTTTAAGAATTGAAGTGAATGAGGCTATTTGTTAGCACAATATTTTTAATCCTGGGCCAGATCCATTCCAGGTTTTCTGGCTGAATATGACAGTACACCACTGTACTGTGGTGACAGTACTGTGATGGTGTCAAGATCATCACTGCCAGTTCACCATTTTCCAGATTAAATTACAAATCTGTTTGCAATTATAAATTGTTACTAAATTTACAATAAACTGCGGTTTCAGAAAAAAAAATAACATTGTAATAAATCCATAGCATAAGATAAAGATTATAAGAAAACCAAGAAAAACCTATCTTTATCTAAAAACTTGCATTACTAGACACATGCAGATGCAACAAGCACTGTGTCAATACCACTTATACAAAAATGAAATCATTGACAATGTACACAATGTACATTTCATTTTTTAAAATAAAAATATCTGTAACAAAAAATAACAAATAAAAAAATAGCAAAATTTTAGAATCTGAAAACCATTACACCAAAGGAAATGCTTGTTTATATGAGAACACATATAAACACTCCCACTTGCGTTTATATATGTATGCATTTTTAGAAGCGTTTTAAAACTTCTTCTAAATATCTATCACATGATTTCCCGTGATTTTTCATAAGCATTTACAAGAGTTGTAATTTTAATCCTGAGGAATGAGTAAAGGGGTACATAAAACTCCTTACTCATTCCCTGAAAGGGTTAAAAATATATGTAAAAAAATGTGACTAGATTTTAACTGTAAATTAATTTTTTGTATGTGTTTTGTGTTTACTGCATTTAACTTTTTATCCCACAATGAAAGGACTCCTGACAGTGTGGAATCCCCAGGAACTAGAGGAGAAAAGAGGACAAGACATTCACCTCTAGTGCTGATTGGCTGAGAGCTGTAATTAGGGTTTTCCTTTTCTCAGCCATTCAGCACTAGAGGTGAATGGGGAGACTTGTCATCGTTTGCCCGGAGTCCCGTGGCTGTGGTCATGTCATGAAAAACAAAAAACAAAAAAAAAACTATAAAACAAAGTTAAATACAACTAAACAAAAAACACATATATTAGTTATATATACATTTATT
>NC_092858.1:58342380-58345951 GCF_032062135.1 Pyxicephalus adspersus
ATCAGACAAGAAGATTAATTGCTCAATTTAATAACTGCTTGTCTGAATAAGAGATATATTAGCAAAGAATTGAAAGATTCTTTTTTCTGATGATGCTACATGTCAAAAGCATGAGAAGATGCTATTCATTAAAATGAATTAATGCTGCATAAGATATATGTGTGTGTCTACATACATTCATACACAAATATATATATATATATATATGTTTTTTTTTTTAGGAGGTTTTAGTTAGCAACACCACTTGCTAAAAAATGTAAATATGGACATCAATTCTATTTACAAACTGTGCAAGACTATGTTTGCTGGGTAGTAGTTTTAGGCATTACTAAGTTTTGTACATGCACCTCCAAACACACAATATTTTGTACAAATGTTGGAGGGTGTTTATGTAAGCAATTACATGCAGTAAAAAATGCTACCAAGTGATACTTCCAACGCTACCAGATGCAGATCCATGTACCATGGAGGAAATATCTGGCTGGAAGATGCAGCTGGAAAGAAATGCAGTGCTACCAGCCACTGTTCTATATCCAGAATAACATGACTAGCAATCTGCAAAAAGTTCTTTGCAAGCTAAATAGAATGTGAATTCGACAGCACAACCATATAAACATAACTTACTGCCTGATGCTAGATCTTAGTGATCCTAAATAGATCAAAACTATAAACTTTATTTAAACCCCCACACAACCCCAAACATGTCCACTCCCAAACAAGTTACTGCAATGGAGTTGTGATCACTAACTGCATGCCACTTTTACCAATATGAGGTAATCAAAGATGGTAATAATCTTATTAAGTCACTGACAATGAGATCAGTTTGTTGTGCCTGATGAAGATATTTATGTAGAACACAGTCAAGTATAACTAGTGCTACTCTTGTACTGGCTACAAAGCTGTTTCTGGAGATGTTAGTGCATTATTTGGAGGAGAAACAGCAAAAGGTAAGAATGCTCTATTATTAGGAATGTGAACATGTTTATTACAGTCTAAAAGTAAAAGACATAAAATAACAGTTAAAAAAAAATTTCTAATATCTTCTAAAGCAGAATTTTACAATTCTATTCATTTATTGCTGAAATGCTTAGAATGATTGAGGTATTTAATATTAATTTCATCTTAGTGACAAAACAGCTTTTGATCATTTTTTTACTGTTTTAGTTAGCTGCCAAACCATTTACACTATAAAAAGAATACTAAAACACTGGGGTGGTTAAATTTAAGGGGGGCTGTGAATATGGCAACTTAATGATAGCTAAAGAAGATTACTTTGTAAGTAAATTTGTAAATTCTCCAATTTCCTCGATGGATGAGTACATATTAGTTGCAGTATTAGATTAAAGTAAAAACCCTTTACTTGCACTGCTACAATATTAAACCATATCTATGCTTATAACATCATGCGGCCAATCCCTCTAATGTCACATAATATGTTTAATATTGAATTTAGTCCAGCAGATGTATGTAGAGAACATGATTACAGTTTGAGAGATGTGAGGAGGTCTGTGCAGGCAAACATACAATTACATAGATGTCAGTATTATTAAAGTAGCCATGGCCTTTATATTGGACAAAAGACTATTATGGCAATGAACCTATGCTTAAGACTATTTTACATTGACAGTAACACAGCTTGTCATCAGTAATGAAACCTCGTTACTAAGGTTTTACAACATTTCGGTTGTAAACACCATTCTTTCATAAATATAACAGTTTTGCAGTTTTTCACTGAGAATTGGAATACTCTTGCTTCCACAGTGACAGAAGAACCTTTCTAGTGAAAAAAAGACACTTTAAAAGAAAATAATGATATTTTGACCAAGTTTATTTTTTAAAATATTGTTTAACCAAGTTAAAACTTTTGTTTTTCTTGATCAAATACATTTTTGTTGTTTTACAAGGTATTTATTTAACTGTATGTATAGCCAAAGACTTAGTTTTCTGTTTTTTCATGGTTAGAGTAGGGAAGGATTAAAAACTATGGGCAATATTTAAGTTCACTTCATGTCTCAAAGCTGAAACAGGAAGGGGCGGGGGGCACTCCTGTCCTCTGATCAAATAAAAAATAATGCATACACAATACCAGGTTAGGCAGGATGGATCACCTACAATAGCAAGTGTTTTTCACCAAATTGTTTAAATGCTGTTAAAATAAACTATCATCCACACAGGGATTTTAATGCTTTCAATGAGCTTTATAACCCATTACAAAATAGTCAAATTCAAATGTATGGATGCTCTCACATAGAAATATAGATTACAAATATACAGAGAAACAAAGGTATCAAATCTTAGTACATATTCATAATAGAAATTACATAATTCTGAGCTAATCAATATGTATACATAAACATTCATAAAAATATAAAATATAAAAAGAGTAAACCAGCATAGCAAGATATAGGTCTATTATTTCTCCCCCTTTCTGCTGATTTGCATCCTTAAAATGAAACCCTAAGTGTTTTAGTCCTATGCAGTAGTTCATAGAACATAAAACAGACAGATGACTAAAAATATCTAAAGAGTTGTAGCATGTGTAAAAAAAATTAAAAATACTTGTGTCATAGAAGTTATGGTGATATCATCATCAAGTTTCTTATATAAAAAATTATTGTGTTCTGACAGTATTGTAATATTAGCTGTTGCAGAGATCTTTTAGTAAAAATAATCTGGCAAAGTAGGTATTTTGAAGTAACGGATACCATTACCAAAGCCTAAATGAAATAAAAAAAAATTGTTCTAAACAGTAAAACTCTGGGTGAAATATCTTTATTATGTGGGTCTGGTGTGATTCTATATTGGATAGACCAAACAATCTAAGCAGCGGAGAACTTTATGAGCACATCTATTCAATTAAAAGGAACAAAATAATTACCCTTTTTAGTGGACATTCAGTTCTATATCACAACTTAACACATCTCTTTCCAATATCTATGCATTAGATCGTGTTCATAAAACCCCCATCTGGGTAATTTTGATAGATGTCTTCTCCAAAAAGAAGCTACTTTTTCCATCCTCACTCCTTTGGTTTGGCACCACATATCCATTTTAAAAATATGTTTTTTAGGTATGAAGTACTTTAAAACAAGTTTGTTTGAAACAAATATGGTGAATGTTACCTTGAAACAACTATGGTGAATGTTACCTAAAACTCTATCTATATATACAAATATATGTAAAATCTGCTTTTTGATTTATGTATTTTAGTTTGTACATAGTGCCTCTCATAAAAAAAGCAGTTTTTTTATTGTTGTTATTTAACCCAGGTTTTTTTATCATGTTACAGAAAAATATATTTATGCCTGACTATTTATTATGATGTCTTAAATGGACAGGCTCAATTGGTATTTCTAGTAGTAAACAATGTCCAAAACAGGGACTGTGTATTATGTCCTGAAACACACATATGACTTGCTTTACAATTCTATTAGGTGTTTTCAAAAAGAGCACTGTGAAGGGCAGTCTTTGGCACTTCCATGCTTTGCAGGGTTTACCAGACACTTATGGACCAATGTGAGGTGATATACCCCATGCCAAGTAACACATTGGCCCTGATTAATTAATGCAC